>NW_016829788.1:30102-80063 GCF_001698545.2 Rhinopithecus bieti | reverse complement strand
TTTTTTTTTTTTTTTTTTTTTTTTTTTTTTTTGAGACAGAGTCTTGCTCTGTCACCCAAGCTGGAGTGTGGTGGTGAAATCTTGGCTCTCTGCAACCTCTGCCTCCTGGGCTCTAGCAATTCTGCCACTTCAGCCTGGGACTACAGGTGCATGCCATCACACTTGCTAATTTTAAAAATTTTTTGTAGAGACGAGGTACTCTATATATCCCAGGCTGATCTCAAACTCATGGGCTCAAGTGATCCATTCACCTTGGCCTACCAGAGTATTGGGATTACCAGTATGCCTGTCCTATTACCACTGTACACAAGGTGTTCCATGATTGTGGTCAAGGTAGAAGAAAAATATAGAGTAACCTTAAAATACAATCTAGACTGGGCATGGTGGCTCATGCCTGTAATCCCAGCACTTTGGGAGGCTGAGGCAGACAGATCACCTGAGGTCAGGAGTTCAAGACCAGCCTGGCCAACATGGTGAAACTCCATCTCTACCAAAATATACAAAAATTAGCTGGGCGTGGTGGTGGGCACCAATGATGGTGCATACCTATGATCTCAGCTACTCGGGAGGCTGAGGCAGGGAGAATTGCTTGAATCCGGGAGGTGGAGGTTGCAGTGAGCAGAGATCGTGCCACTGCACTCCAGCCTGGGCAACAGAGCGAGCCTCTGTCTCAAAAAAAAAAAAAGAAAGAAAAGAAAAAGAAAATCTTTTATGAGAAATTTAGTCTTGCTTATGCTTGCTAAGGGAGAGCTTAATTTTAGTCTCATTTGCTAGATGTTCTTGAAATTGAATGCAAGGGCTGTTCCTCATTGTATACAAGTTACATAAATATTCTCTGTAGAGACTTTTAAGTTGATTTTAAACTTGCTTCCCTTATATGTGAACTTAGCATTTTTTTCCCCTCCTAAAATTTATGAGTTTTAAAAGATAGATGTGGTTAAACAGGAATCCAAGTTAAAAAAAAAATATGCCTGATGCAGTGGCTCATGCCTTAATCTCACCGCTTTGGGAAACCAAGGTGGGAGGATCACTTGAGGCCAGAAGCTGGAGACCAGCCTGGGCAACATAGCAAGACCCTATCTATAAAAAATTGTTTTTTTGCCGGACGTGGTGGCTCATACCTGTAATCCGAGCACTTTGGGAGGCTGAGGCAGGTGGATCAAGAGATCAGTAGTTCGAGACCAGCCTGACCAACATGATGAAACCCCGTCTCTACTAAAAATACAAAAAATAATAATAACAATTAGGGCGTGGTGGTGCATGCCTGTAATCCCAGCTACTTGGGAGGCTGAGGCAGGAGAATTGCTTGAACCCGGGAGGCAAAGGTTACAATGAGCCAAGATCAAGCCGCTGCACTCCATCCTGGGCGACAGAGCAAGACTCTGTCTTAAAAAAAAAGAAAAAAAAGTTTGTTTTTGTTTTTTTGTTTTTTTAAGTTAGCCAAGTGTGGGGGCATGTGCCCGTAGTCCCTGCTATAGCTACTCAAGAGGTTGAGGCAGGAGGATCATTTAAGCCTACGAGTTTGCCTCAGCACTCCAGCCTTGGCAACAGAGCAAGACCCTGTCTAAAAAAATTACGCAGGTAGGGGTTGCAAATTCAGAGGCCAGGCATATAAAGAACCCTGGTAAAAGGAACAAATAAGGCTGTGGGTTGGGAAAAATGTAAGGAAACCTGAGCAGCATGCTGTTTCTGAAATCATTTGTATGTTAAAAGTATCTGCAGGCATTTGAGGGTCACTAAGTTTGTGAATTTTGTATTAAGAAAGTTATGTGGCTCACACTTGTAATCCCAGTACTTTGGGAGGCTGAAGGTGGGAAGATCACTTGAGCCCAGGAGTTTGAGACAGCCTGGGCAACAAAGGGAGAACTTACCTCTACAAAAATAAAAACATTAACTGGGTGTGGTGGTGCATGTCTGTGGACCCAGCTGCTTGGGAGGCTGAGGAAGGAGGATCGCCTGAGCCTGGGAGGTCGAGGCTACAGTGCCCCGTTATTGTGCTACTGCACTCCAGCCTGGGTGACAGAGCGAGACCCTGACTCAAGAAAACAGAAAGTTATGTGACTGCCAGTAAAGTTAATGTCATCTTAAGCTGTGCTAATACGGGGTGGGTGGGTGGGTGAGGGCTTCTGCAGCTTTGATTAAACCATACCTGAAGTATTGTGGTTAGTTCTGGGTGCCACTTTGATGAGGGCCACTACTAACTAGAATTTATCCAGAAAGGTATGATGAAGTTAGGATGGGAAATGGACTTGAAACCATGTGATCTAAGGTATGATTGGAAGGATAGAGATCTTTTAGCCTGGTAAAAAGATTTCATTCATGGCTATCTTCAATATATAAATGTTATGAGGATAGCAGTAGGCTTATTCTCTTAGGTCAGAATCAGTACTGAGTGGGTAGAGTGGTACGAGGAAGATTTTGAGTCATTAAAAGCCGTCTCAGTTGCACCAAAATAGTGTAAGCCTAATTATGAATATCATAAAAACCACACCTATTTGTTAAGGTGTCAAGAGTTGGGCAGATAACATATTTAAATCACTGTAGAATGGGAGCATATATGTGTGCTTTCATATTCATTCAATAAATATTTACTGAGCACCTGTCATATGCCAGGTGCTATGCTAACTATTGACGGAGCATACATTCAAACTGAACAAGTACGTTTTGGGTGTGTGTGTGTATATATGTGTATATATGTATGTGTCCATGTCCAGGTTCTCTAACTATAGCAGTGTAAGTGGTTCTTACATGAACAGCAGTACATAGACTATATTAAAGGTTAGATGTTGGAAAGTTTAAACCAGAAATACATAAAAATTTATTATACACTGTACAATTGACCAGACAACTGACCACAAAATAGATAATAGGGAAAATTAAGACCAACCCAAAATAGGTGATACACTAATAAAGAAGCTCCTTTCCCCAAATTGAGAAAATTCTAACTGAGTTTGCATGCATACATTGCAGTATGAGCTTGTTGATCATGCTTGTTATTAAATATGGAAGTAGTATTCTCCATATACTCTGGTAATATGCCAATTTTTGTTAGGAATACAAAATTTTAGTAATCTGAATTTAAAATTGTCCGTTTTTTGTCCTTAAAAAACAAAATACTTCCATTTTTGAGTCAGTGTGAGGCCCATTAGGAAGACTCTTAGGGACCACTATTTGACAATCACAAATATAATGCATTTTGGTTTTATTTCTTTTTTTTTTTTTAATGACAGAGTCTTCCTCTGTCACCCAGGCTGGAGTGCAGTGATGCAGTCGTGGCTCACTACAGTCTCCACCTCCAAGGCTCAAGCAGTTCTTATGCCTCAGCCTTCCAAGAAGCTGGTATTACAGGCATGCTCCAGCATACCACCATGCCCAGCTATAATGCATTTTCTTTTATTTTAGCTTTTTTGTTTTTGAGACAGAGTCTCACTCCACCCAGGCTAGAGTACAGTGGCACTTTCTTGGCTTATTGCAACCTCTGCCTCCTGGGTTCAGGCAGTTCTCTTACCTCATGCTGGGATTACAGGTGCCCAACACCACGCCCAGCTGATTTTTGTATTTTTAGTAGAGACAGGGTTTCACCATGTTGACCAGGCTGGTCTCGAACTCCAGACCTCAAGTGATCCACCTATCTCAGCCTCCCAAAATGTTGGGATTACAGGTGTAAGCAACCACACCAGGCCTATAATGCATTTCTAAAGCACTGGTTGGACTAGACAACCTTTAAGTCTCTTCTAGTTCTGAGGGTTTTGTGATTTTTATGACCTGGCCTGAAAAGGACACAAATACTTGTTTGGATAGCATATTTTATAGTGCTTTCCTTTGAGTAATGGTGTAATATTGTATTTTATAGTGAGGTATGGTTTTTGAAAGCTAAGAAATTTAATTTGGAAGATACTTTGCCAGCTAAGTTTAATTTCTTGCATTTTAAATGTTAATAATTTGATGAGAACATAATACAATGCAAAAGTTAGGACTTTTGTAATTGTTAAATCTAATTGGTCATTACATTATTATTACTTGACCAGTTTTTTTACTGAAACTTTCTTTAAAACTCTTGTATTGGGAAATTTTAGGGAAATCACTTTATCAAAACTTGGAGATAGTCATTATCATTAAGGGGTCTTCATATACTGCATACCCCCGGTTAGAGGATGGAATGCAGAACTCATTATACTTTGTCTGCATGGAAGAAGGAAGAAACTCAATCCCAAAGTAATATGGAAGCAGTCTCACATGTATTGTTGGTTATATATGATATCAAGTATTTTTATTTTTCCTTTTAGTGAGATCACGTACTATAGGTGAACTTTTAGCTCCTGCAGCTCCTTTTGACAAGAAATGTGGTCGTGAAAATTGGACTGTTGCTTTTGCTCCAGATGGTTCATACTTTGCTTGGTCACAAGGACATCGCACAGTAAAACTTGTTCCGTGGTCCCAGTGCCTTCAGAACTTGTAAGACTTTTTCTTTTCTGTATTTTGTATCTGTTTGTGGAATTTACTATTTTCTCTCAGTGTAGGGTAATAAAAACATTTTGATATTTAAGTTTTACTTTATAGATGGTGTTGTGAGTTTTAATCATGGGCTGAATATATTTATTGGAAATTTTGTGTAAAGAATTCTTTGGGCCAGGCGCAGTGGCTCAGGCCGGTAATCCCAGCACTTTGGGAGAACAATGCAGGCAGATCACTTGAGGTCAGGAGTTTGAGACCAGCCTGGCCAATATGGTGAAACCCCATCTCTACTGAAAATACAAAGACTAGCTGGGCATGGTGTGGCACACCTGTAGTCCCAGCTACTCAGGAGGCTGAGGCAGAAGAATTGCTTGAACCCAGGAGTCGGAGGTTGCAGTGAGTCAAGATAGCACCACTGCATTCCAGCCTGGGTGACGGAGCCAAACTCTGTCTCAAAAAAAAAAAAAAGAATTGTCTGGTCTTATTTATACATTAAGTTTTTCTGTACATTAAAGTCAGATTGTGTCTAACAAATGCATATATATAGTGTTGTGCCAGAGCAGGTGACTTCTGTGATGTGAAGCTTTTTGGATTCACTTGGATTTTACAACATGTTGGATAACTGATGCATAGTAGTAGAGACAGGGGTTTCACCATTTTGGCCAGGCTGGTCTCGAACTCCTGACTTCAGCTGATCCACCCTCCTCGGCCTCAAGTGCTAGGATTACAAGCGTGAGCCACCAAGCCTGGGCCTTTGTTGTTGTTGTTTCTGTTTTTAATGGACATATGGTCCCTCTGCTTGGGTAAATTGAGTTTGGATGTTTGTTGAATGTTTTTCTAAAATGTTATAATATGCTATATTGGATCTTTCCCTGTTTTTTTTTTGTATCTAGTAGACCTTCATGGTTATAGTCACTAATGTTCTCATTACGTATTACTTGAGGTCTAGAACCTATGGGAAACTGGTCATGGTTTGAGGATTTTTTTTCTCCCTTAAGGCAATTTTCTGGTATCAGCTTGACCATATCTTAAGTTACTGGGTTTTTTTTGTTTGGTTGGTTGGTTTTTGCTTATTTATATTTGTGTTTTTAGGTTGAAGGAGCACCAGTTGATACGGTGGTTTTGAGGAAATTTTGGGAGGCAAATAAGTTATAATATAAATTGCTTTATTGTTGAACTTACTACTCAGTCACTGAGAATTTCTATTAATGACCTGAATTTATTCGGTCCTTCTCTCATAGTTCCAATAGCAACCTTTCCCTTCCTATCTATAGGATTATATTGTTATTTGGTGTCATTATAACAACACTGAGGTTATTTTAACAAACAGTTGTAATTATTCAATGTCCAGAGGAGTCCAGAGTGAATAATAATACAATTTCCATCTGACTTCCCCCACCCCAGTCTCTTGCATGGCACCAAGAATGTTACCAATTCAAGCAGTTTAAGATTGCCAAGACAAAATAGTGATGGTGGTCAGAAAAATAAGCCTCGTGAACATATTATAGACTGTGGAGATATAGTCTGGAGTCTCGCTTTTGGGTCGTCAGTTCCAGAAAAACAGAGTCGCTGTGTAAATATAGAATGGCATCGCTTCAGATTTGGACAAGATCAGCTACTTCTTGCTACAGGGTTGAACAATGGGCGTATCAAAATATGGGATGTATATACAGGTATGGATTCATAGTTTTTAAAGCAAATGTATTATTTTGTGATGCAGGGCACTACTCATAGGCACTGGAGTTAGGTTTTGAGGATTTCAGCTTACTGAAAAGCAAGAATTGATGGCATAAGTGTGTCTTTATAATTTGACCTGAATATCACCTTCTTCAGCTCATTTTAATTTAGGAAAATGATAAGAGTTCGTATTGCTTCATCACTCTTAAGAGAGTAGTATAGTAGGAAAGGCTTTTCTAGGGAATGTTTAATTAGTTGTCCTTTATAACCTAGTTACTTAGTTAATGACTCACATGGTCAAGGTGTTTTGTGCTTTTTCAATGATTGATAGCTTAGAGGTTTTCAAGGTCAATCAAATTTCAACAATCATTATCTCAACTTGGAAAGGCTTAGTGAAAGTTTAGATAGGTTGAGAAGTTAAATTCTTTGGGCAACTAAAAATCAATGTGTTGCTTATTGCCTAAAACACTTTCTGGTATGTAATATTACTCAAAAATGTAAAGGATTTTTAAGGAAGCATTAAAACAACATATACATTAGAACATAACAAGTGATACTAACATAGGTGATAATGAGTCAGAATTTGGGTTCTTGAAAAAAGTAGGATGAACACATAGATTTTCTTAGAAAACAAAGCTCTTAGGCCCGGCGCGGTGGCACAAGCCTGTAATCCCAGCACTTTGGGAGGCCGAGATGGGCGGATCACGAGGTCAGGAGATCGAGACCATCCTGGCTAACACGGTGAAACCCCGTCTCTGCTAAAAATACAAAAAACTAGCCGGGCGAGGTGGCGGGTGCCTGTAGTCCCAGCTACTCAGGAGGCTGAGGCAGGAGAATGGTGTAAACTCAGGAGGCGGAGCTTGCAGTGAGCTGAGATCTGGCCACTGCACTTCAGCCTGGGCGACAGAGCAAGACTCCGTCTCAAAAAAAAAAAAAGAAAACAAAGCTCTTACGGTATTATTTAAATACAGTTTTTTCATTGGGATCATGTTTGAAAACTAAAGTTGTTGTGGGATAACATGAATCTTTGGGGGAGCTTAACATTTCCTAGGCCAGGGAAATAACAAGCAAAGAAATAATTTGATTTTATATTTTAAAGTTCATGCCTGTAATTCCAGCACTTTGGGAGGCCAAAACTGGGGGATCACTTGAGCCCAGGAGTTCTAGACAAGCCTGGGCAACATGGTGAGACTCCATCACTACAAAAAAAAAAAAAGCGAGCCATGGTGACTTGTAACTATAGTTCCAACTATTTCGGAGGCTGAGGTAGGCGGATTGCTTGAACCTAGGAGGTGGAGGCTGTAGTGAGCCAAGATTGTGCCATTGCACTCCAGCCTGAATGACAGAGTGAGACCCTGTCTCAAGAAAAATAAGAACAAAACAAAAACATTAATACTGTCTTTTTTGTCCCTTTTCTATCGTATTTAGGAAAACTCCTCCTTAACTTGGTAGATCATACTGAAGTGGTCAGAGATTTAACTTTTGCTCCAGATGGAAGCTTGATCCTGGTGTCAGCTTCAAGAGACAAAACTCTCAGAGTGTGGGACCTGAAAGATGATGGTATGTCTTTTTTTCCCAACTATGAACTCTAGGATTCGTTTCTTGATACTACTATTGAGAGGTATTGGGAACATTTGGGGCATTTGACTTTAAAAATGGCATGTGATCAAAGTTCCTTTTCTCTGCCTAACATTTTGGTTCCTTTCCTGAATAGGTCAAAGAAAAACATAAATGTGACCCAGAATAGGAGCCAACAGTTATTCGAAGTAAATGATCTGATATTATTCAGAAACTCATAGATCTGTATCAACTATCTGAGGACCAAATATGGATCAGATTTAGGGTTTTATGGAACCAGTCTGTTTATGTCCCCTTAGGGAGGGTTATTAACTTATTGCATTGGCTTAGGGAAAATTTAGGTAGATCTTGAAATAACTTAGTATCTGATAAAATTTAAATTAAAACATGACCTACATACCAGAATTTATAATACGTAAATATGAGTAAGCATTATAATAAATTGGCTAGGTTAAGACATGCTTGTATAAAAAGTGAAAGATTTACTGTCCAATACAATAGAAAGATATGTTGGTGTCAAGTACTCACCTTTCTCTAAGCCTTACAAAGTTTTGGAGATGCTACCTCATTTGAGATGAGCATCTCTTCCCCTTTCTTAGTCCCTAATGAAAGAGTTTATATGTTTAACTAAAACCTTAAATTTAAGGTCTGTTGGTGCTCTAACAGCCTCAAGCTAGAGGTTAACAGGCTTGCCTAGGGGTAATAAAGCTTTAATTGATTTAGTAGGAAACAAAACCCTCAGATCTGGAGATGTTCCAGCTGATAAGTAGTAACCATTCCTTAATAAAATACTATGCTAACATTAACAAGTCATGAAGGACCTTCTCTGCATTTTATCTGCTCAGCTGTTGAGGTGCAAAGGGATCCCAACAGTTGAAATATTTTAATAATTTTTATTTTCTTTTGCATATCGAATGATGCTTGCTTATCTCAAACTAATTTCAGCAGTGTACATGTTTTAAGAACATAGGCTTAGTAAAATATAAGCTCCAAGATAGTAGGGTCCTTGCCTTATTTCCAGCTATATCCTCAGTGCCGGCATAGGGCCTGGCATGCATAGGCACTCAGTAAGTTTTTGTAAAACTAAGAGTTCAGTATACTTAAGCATAGCTGTGTGCTGTGGGCATAATACACAAGGACTTTGGAGTGGGTTGTAGGTTTTCAAAAAGGAAGAATGAAAAGGCATTTTGAAGATGGTCAAGTTTCTTAACCTTGCTGTTGTGTTCTAGTTCCTTAACTTTTAAAATAAGGGGATTGAACTAAAAATTTGGTCTTCTATAGATGGGGTGGGGCTGGGGTGTCCCAGACTTTTTCTGTCACTTAGGCTGGAGTTCTGTGGTGCCATCTCAGCTCACTGCAGCCTCTGCCTCCCAGGTTCAAGTAATTCTTGTGCCTCAGCCTCCCAAGTAGCTAGGATTACCGGCATGCACCACCATGCCTGGCTAATTTTTTTAATGTTTTTTTTAGTAGCAATGAGTTTCACCCTGTTGGCCAGACTAGTCTCGAACTCCTGGCCTCAAGCGATCCACCCACCTCAGCCTCCCGAAGTGTTGGAATTACAGACAAGAGCCATCGCGCCAGGCCCCAGACTTCTTCTTGAAGTGCTAGATGTTAAATATTCGAGGCTTGTGAACCATGCTGTCTGCTGTAGAGCACAACGTAAACACACGGACAGGATTGTGTTCCAGTAAAATTTAAAATAAGCAGCTGGTGTATGTCAGTAACCCTTGTTATAGATAAATTGCTTTCAGCTATAAATGTTTGTGATCCTTTGATTTACTGCTGTTTTGAAATACTGTTCATTTGAAGTGGATTCTAGGGTTAATACAGATTATTTCTTTTGTTCAGGAAACATGATGAAAGTATTGAGGGGGCATCAGAATTGGGTGTACAGCTGTGCATTCTCTCCTGACTCTTCTATGCTGTGTTCAGTCGGAGCCAGTAAAGCAGTATGTGTCAAAGTTCTTGTACATTCACTGTGAATTGGATTATGATAATGTGTGCATAATCATTTTAAATCTAAGTAACCTATGAAGTTTGTGCTCGGTGTCATGAATATTTTAAATGTTTTATTTCATGATGGGGGAGAATTTGCATGAAGGAAATTAAATATAGTTATTGATTGCCAAGTGAGAAGTTGGATTGTTTTTAGAGATAATAGAAAATGAGGGGCATATCAGGGTTTTCTTTTTTTTTGTTTTTTTTTGTTTTTTGTAAGTCTAGAAAAGTTTATGTGCTGTAGAAGAGATCTAGTCTATATGTTAAGACATTCCTTTGCTAATTATTTTCTTCTCTGTTGTTCTATTTTTTTGGTCCAGTTTGCTGTTTTTAAAGTTTTGAGTCCCAGCTGGTCCTGTACATTTAACTGAAAAAAAGTAACTTACAATAATATAAAAATAGCAATCATGTATGTCCTAGAGTTAAGGTATAGGTGAAATTTGATACTATTTGTCTTACATAGCATACCTATAGACAGCTTAAGTAAAGTGACTGTTAAGAGGGTTATGCTTATTGATGAACTCTTTTAGTTGTTTACCATTTCTAAGTTAGTATAGTTAAATTGATCTCAGTAGCTAAAAATATTTATAAAATGGTTGAAGTCCAAATACATGTGATAATTAAAATGCACTTTGAATTAATGGAGGGTGAGAGACTAGTTGAAATGCATTTTATTTACCCAAGGAGTATGTTAAAATGATAGTTATAAATGTTGGAAGTTTAAAACAAGATACTCAGTTTAGTTCTTTACAAATCATAAGAAGAACAAAATTAGATGTTGACATTGCTGTTTTAGGCTGTGTGTTTTCCATATGCTTCTTGCTTTCCCTGTCACAGGTGGTGGCAGCAATATTGGTGTGATTGAGGTTATGCTGGCACCACTCGCACACAGGCGCACAATGGTGTTAGCTGGGCAGAAAGAGTGGCATCTCTGGCTACCGGGCTGGGGGCGACCTTTACCATAGGATGAAGTAACCTTGCATTCGGCTGCAAGGTGTACTGTACGTACACAGGTGCTGGTCGATGTCCACTTTCTGCTTTTCTTTCTTTCTTTTTTCTTTTTTAAGTAATTTTCCCCACAGTAAAATTCACTGACTCCTAAGTAAATTGATTTTCCAGTTTTATGGATTTGGGAGTCTGACAAGTGAAACCAATTTAATATAAAGTGTTTGGCTTTCAAATGGTTTCTCTGTGCTGTTTTTTGGAATTCTTTAAAATTCCAGAGATATCTTACATCTTTGATTCAATTTAAAATTTGTACTTATTTTCTTTTAGAAATAATGTATTATGTCTGTGCAGAAAAAAAAAAAAAAGCAAAAAGGATTGCTTTACTCCAAGAGGAGAGATTGTCTTATTAGGATAAACCTCTAAGCTCACATTTAATATAACAGACTGAAGTAAACATTAGAATCCTATTTAGAGCTATTCTGCACAGTTAACTACTAATCTTTAGAATCTAAAATTGTATGTGAACTTATTCTTAAATAATTGAACCATTTTATACTTCAAATGACTTATGATTGTGGTCAGTTTGGGAAAAATAAGATGGTTAAATTTTGATTTATTGAAATGTAACTATTATTTTCATAAAATAGCATTTTCATTTTGTAATGTGGTTTAACATCCTTGTTGTTTGCCAAAGAAATTTCATTTGGCTGTGAATATTCTATTTGCTTGCAGTATCTGTTTCTCTTCCTAGGCTCAAGTTGGTGACCCAAGCCTATTGTAAACAAGTGATTATCTCAAAGGGAGATGCCAATGGAGTAACAATTTGTTAAACTTACGTTTTCTGTCTGTATATTTTTTTAAAAATCTGGTAGTTTCTGGAAAAAAAGAGAAGGGGTTTGTAGTACTTAACCCTATTTATTTCCGTATATTTTAGTTAATTAGTTTTTGGAATAAATGGATTTCAGTATAGCTTTGTGGTTAAATTGCATTGCCTTTATTTTATGTTTAGGCTTATTTTTAAATTAACATTTAACAGAAACATTTGAAATAGAATTTGCATGTCTGCCTTAATTAACTTAAAGACTGATTTTAATCTGACTATGACACTGAGCATATTCTTTAAATTACTCATAATTTATAATGCTTAATATAATCTTAATTAAATTTAGCAGTTTTAGTTTAAGATGTGCCATTTTGTCCTCTGTGTGTCTGAATGAAGCTATAACATTTGCCTTTTTATTGCAGGTTTTCCTTTGGAATATGGATAAATACACCATGATACGGAAGCTAGAAGGACATCACCATGATGTGGTAGCTTGTGACTTTTCTCCTGATGGAGCATTACTGGCTACTGCATCTTACGATACTCGAGTATATATCTGGGATCCACATGATGGAGACATTCTGATGGAATTTGGGTGGGTACAACATGAATTATTTTAGTCTATAATTCATCTCTGCTTATCAAGTTATGTGAATAATTAGAATCACCAACATATGAAACCTAAAATGACAGTCTATTGTAATTTAAAATGTTAGTATTATTTAAGCCCTTGACTAATGGAAAGCTTTAGATATAAATTCTAAAAGTAAATTTGGCTGTCTTGATGCAAGTCTTGCTGCTTAACAGTACCCAGCTATCTATAGAAGTACTAATTATGTTTAGAGTTTTTGGAGAAAAACAGTTACAACCAAAGTTTTTTTTTTTTTTTTTTTTTTTTTGAGACAGTCTTGCTCTGTCGCGGGGCTAGAGTGCAGTGGCGCGATCTCGGCTCACTGCAGCCTCCACCTCCTGGGTTCAAGCAGTTCTCCTGCCTCAGCCTCCTGAGTAGCTGGGACTACAGGCGCGTGCCACCACACCTAGCTAATTTTTGTATTTTTAGTAGAGACGGTTTCACCATGTTGGCCAGGATGGTCTCAATCTCTTGACCTCATGATCCACCTGTCTCGGCCTCCCAAAGTGTTGGGATTACAGGCGTGAGCCACTGTCCCCGACCATAAAATATTAATTCTTTTCAGGTGACTTATAATTTGGATGTATCATTTCTACTCAGTCTTCTCAGTTATATTAACTAAAGCTACTTTAAACACTATTCAAAGACAGATGTACTTTGTACCTGGGTAATTTTGTTTTCTTGAAGTGACTGATATCCACTGAAAACATGTATTTGACCTCAGGCACCTGTTTCCCCCACCTACTCCAATATTTGCTGGAGGAGCAAATGACCGGTGGGTACGATCTGTATCTTTTAGCCATGATGGACTGCATATTGCAAGCCTTGCTGATGATAAGTAAGTATGTGCATTATAGCTTGACTGACTTACCTTTACCTTTTACATTCTTAAGCCTTAAAGCCTTTCTGCAGTTAAGAGTTTTAATGTCTCTTCCTCAACACGAGCCCCTGGGAGATTTTGTTGTGTCTTAAAGAATATCAGCCAGAACAGTTATCTGTGTAAACTAAAGATAATCCATGCCTCTCCTCTCCCTGTGTTTCTTGTTTAACTTGTTTAGGCATAGTGGGTTGATTTTTAGTCAGCTTTTAGCCCAGCTTCTAGAGATTTTTTAAAGTAATGTCTTAAAGGTTGAAGCAGAAGGAAATTTCTAAAGTGAAACAAATAATAAAACCAAAAGAATTACAAATAAATAATAATTTGTATCCACAACGATTGAGACTAGAATATGAAATATCACATGAATGAGATGTGCTGCTTATTGGTAAGAAGCAGAAACTAGTTGCAATCATCTCATTTTCACATCCTTTTATCATTACAGTGTTCATGCATATAGCATTGAGTAGTTTGGTAACATCAGTTCATAAGGCAACTCTTCTCTTTCCAGAATATTAGCAAACTTACGGAGAGAGGTTTTTTTTTGTTTGTCCGCAACCATTGTTTTCCTGTTTGCTCAGATAGATTCTGCATATTAGTTCTCTGCTGTATTTGTAGACACATTCAGCCTAGGTGAAAAGCTTTTTTTCTTTTCCTGTTTTTTTGTTTGTTTGTTTTTGGGAGACAGGGTCTTGCCTCGTTGCCCAGGTTATAGTGCAGTGGCAAATCACATCTCACCACAACCTTGATTTTCTGGGCTCAGGTGATCCTCCCACCTCAGCCTTCCGAGTAGCTTGCACCACAGGGGTACACTACCACACCTGGCTAATGTTTTAAAAAAATTTTTGTGGAGACACAGGCTCCTGATGTTGCCCAAGCTGGTCTTAAAGTCCTGGGCTCAAGCAGTCTACGCACCTCAGCCTCCCAAAGTGTGTAGGATTATGTTTGTGAGCTACCAGGCCCACCTAGCTTTAAAAAATGTCTTGGGAAAAGGGTGAAACAGACTAGAAGTTGATTATATTGTAAGTGTGGGAAAGTAAGGAGAAAGCTTCCAGGTGTGAACATTCTAGGTTTGAACACTGGGAAGGAGGAAAGGCAACCATGCATTGTAGTCTCTTAAGTGAAAGTTTATCCAGTTTACCAACTGGTATTACAGACCTTAAAATATTTTATAATTGTATAAATCAAGTTACAATAATTGCCTGTTGGTGTGATTTGTGTATTTTGTGACTTATAACTCAATGGTGTTTCTTTCTAAATTTTAAAAAAGTTGCTTTTACCTTATATTTTCTACAAGACAACTAAATAATTTATTTTGTTTTCAGAATGGTGAGGTTCTGGAGAATTGATGAGGATTATCCAGTGCAAGTTGCACCTTTGAGCAATGGTCTTTGCTGTGCCTTCTCTACTGATGGCAGTGTTTTAGCTGCTGGGTAAATCTATTCTCTTTTTTTTTTTTTTTTTTGAGATGAAGTCCCCCAGGCTGGAGTATAATGGTGCAATCTCTGCTCACTGTAGCCTCCGTCTCCCAGTTCAAGGAGATTCTCTTGCCTCAGCCTCCTGAGTAGCTGGGACTACAGGTGCACACCACCACTCCTGGCTAATTTGTTTGTTTATTTGTTTTTCCAGTAGAGTCGGGGTTTCACCATGTTGGCCTGGCTGGTCTCAAACTCCTGACCCTGACCTCAAGTGATCTTCCCACCTCAGCTTCCCACAGTGCTGGGATTACAGGCTTGAGCCACCACACCTGGCTTTCTTTAAGGGGCAACTTAAGGTGGCTTTTAGCAGCTAGTAGTTTATTGTTAGTAAAATTCTAATAAGTATTCTTATATAGTAGTGTTACCTTGTTATAGAATACATCATTGATTAGTTCTTCCTAGTTGGGTTTTAATGTGAAGTTTGTGACTCCAGTACTCACATGTATTGGATGATAAGTTGTTTGAGCTGTAGCGACATTGAAATACATATACCTGGGTGACTAACCATGTGCTTTGTTTCTGTTTAGGACACATGACGGAAGTGTGTATTTTTGGGCCACTCCACGGCAGGTCCCTAGCCTGCAACATTTATGTCGCATGTCAATCCGAAGAGTGATGCCCACCCAAGAAGTCCGGGAGCTGCCAGTTCCTTCCAAGCTTTTGGAGTTTCTCTCCTATCGTATTTAGAAGATTCTGCCTTCCCTAGTAGTAGGGACTGACAGAATACACTTAACACAAACCTCAAGCTTTACTGACTTCAATTATCTGTTTTTAAAGACATAGAAGATTTATTTAATTTGATATGTTCTTGTACTGCATTTTGATCAGTTGAGCTTTTAAAATATTATTTATAGACAATAGAAATACTTCTGAACATATCAAAAATAAACTTTTTAAAAGATGTAACTGTGAAAACATATACATACATGTATATATTTAGATATAAGCTGCTATATGTTGAGTGGACCCTTTTGCTTTTCTGATTTTTAGTTCTGACATGATGTGTTGCTTCAGTAGAGCCACAATATGTATCTTTGCTGTAAAGCATAAGGAATTTTTAAATTCTGGGACACTGAGTTAGATGGTAAATATTGTCTTAAGAAAGTTGAATTGGGTGAGGTGTGGCAGCTCACGCTTGTAATCCCATCAGTTTGGGAGGCTGAGGCGGGCAGATCACCTGAGGTCAGCAGTTTGAGAGCAGCCAGGCAAACATGACGAAACTGTCTCTACTAAAAATACAAAAAAAAAAAAAAAAAAATTGGCCAGGCGTGGTAGTGCACACCTGTAGTCCCAGCTACTTGGGAGGCTGAGGCAGGAGAATTGCTTGAACCCAGGAGGCGGAGGTTGCAGTGAGCCAAGATCACACACTGCGCTCCAGCCTGGGCAACACAGCGAGACTCCATCTCAAAAAAAATAGTTGTGTTGCGTCATACAAAATGTATTCGGTTTTGTTGGAGAGTGTCAGACTGACCTGGAAGTGAAACACAGTTTATGTACAGGGAAAGGATTTTATTATCCTTAGGAGTGTCATCCAAGACATAGAGCTTGAATGTGACATTATTTAAAAACAACAACAAAGAAGGCAGAGCCAGGATATAACTAGAAAAAGGATGTCTTTTTTATTACTCCCCCTCTAAACACTGCTGCTGCCTTAATTTTAGAAAGCAGCTTACTAGTTTACCCTTGTGGTATAAAGAATTATAAATTGTTGTGAATTTGAAAAGTCCATATACTGTATTACTGCTAAATATGTTGTTTGTACTAAGGGACAATTATTTTAAGACCACAGATTTTAAAAAAAAAAAAAAAAAAAAAAAACTCTGTGTTTCTGCAGGGGATGATATTGGTGAGTTGCCAAAGAAGCAATACAGTATATCTGCTTTTGCCTTCTGTTATCTTACCTGCAGATATTAAGAATGTATGCATTATATAAAATGCTCAATTATATATTTTTGTTGAGTTTTTTTAATTAAAGACTTGTAAAACAGTATATTGCAAATGTTTCTTATATAGGTTAGGTGGAGTACTTTCTATCTGTCTCCATTGTAAGATTGATGGTACACCATGGGCAAATCAAGCAAAAAGGACAATGAATAAAGAATGCAGGACTCAGGCGCTGCTCTAGAGTTCATTCAAGGCTCCCCGAGTGCAGCAACTCTTATGGTGGTTTTGTTTTTGGGAGAACTGTTGTGATAATGCGTATTTTAAAAGCATAGGGAAGCTCTAGAACACAGGAAAGTGACTACTAAGTAAAAGAAAAATATCTCTTAGTGGGGAACTACCAGCCTATAGTAAGCCTATCTGGTTAAAGTAGTTATTATAAAAATCTAGCAGTCTGGGTCCTTTGAGAAGGCATAAAAAAAGCAAAACTCTTATGAGCCATGTGTGATTTTGAAGACTCATTTCCACTGAGAAATTATTTGGAAGTTCCTATGGTTAGCTCTGTTAAGGAATGTGAAGATTTGTAGGCGGTGTAGGTTATCAATTTGAAGGCCAGTAGAAAATCTGCTCAAGTTACTTCTTGAGGATCATCTATATTTTACAAAAAGAAGCACAAGAAGCATCTAATCTTTATACTTCTTGTGACTTTTTTTCCCCTGTATTTTACTTGGTAATATATCAGCTTTATAATTTTAAAATATGCTGGCCAGGCACAGTGGCTCACACCTGTAGTCCCAGCACTTTGGGAGGCCAAGGCAGGTGGATCACTTAAGGCCAGGAGTTCATGACCAGCCTGACCAAATAGTGAAACCCCTGTCTCTACTAAAATCATAAAAATTAGCCGGGCATGGTGGCGGGTGCGTGTACTCCTAGCTACTTAGGAGACTGAGGCAAGAGAATTGCTTGAACTGGAGAAATGGAGTTTGCAGTAAGCTGAGATTGTGCAACTGCACTCCAGCCTGGGTGACAGTGAGACTCTAAATAAATAAATAAATAAATAAGATACCATTACTTTTCACACCAGTGCATTATTTTTACTTTCCACACTAACATATCCAGTCAAGTAAAAAGAACAGTCTTTTTTTTTTATTTTTTGAGGCTCACAGTTACCCGGGCTGGAGTGCAGTGGTGCAATCTCGGCTCACTGCCGCCTCCACCTCCTGGGTTCAAGCGATTCTCCTGCCTCAGCCTTCCAAGTAGCTGGGATTACAGGCACTCCCCACCATGCCCAGATAATTTTTTTTTTTTTGTATTTTTAGTACAGATGGGGTTTCACTATGTTGGCCAGACTGGTCTCAAACTCCTGACCTCGTGATCTGCCCGCCTCGGCCTCCCAAAATGCTGGGATTACAGGTGTGAGCCACTGAACCTGGCCCAAAACAGCATTTTTGGAAGCTACATTCTCTGAGATGTTCACCTGTTTGCCACCTCTTCTCGTGAAAACCATAGTGTGCGTGCCAGTGTGAAAGGAAGATTGCAGCATATATGTCAAGTAGAAATGTGTGAATTTTCCATTTGTCTGTGGGAAAGAAGGTAATAACAGTAATAATAGACTGAAGGACCAAAGGAAAATAGGGAAGACGTTGATTATGAATCAGATTCTAGTTACATGATTTGAAAATGACACTGCCTCTTTCTCCTGTTTTGCCACAAGCCTGACATTTGGAGAACTGGCAAGGGATCATTTATGTTCAGATTTGATTTTCTGTTTTAGAATCCCATGGGGTACATGTGAACATAGGAAAATCACACTCAACAGCCAAGCTATCCTTCTGCAATAATGAGATCACTTTAAAACATAACTTGATCTTAGGTTGGCAAATCTTAAACTTAACGATCCTTGAAATTTCCTGCCTGCTGTGACTGATAAAGTTGGATTCAACTGGTTTGCGCTGCTCTTGGATCAGCAAGACCAAAAAAGGTTGGGCTGCACTGTAGCGTGCTTATGGGTTGAGGCAGTGGCAGGGGCAGGGGACTTGGCCGTCAGCCAGCCAGCACAGGAGTAAGAAAATAGCATGAGAAGTTTCATGAGCCAGAAACCATTGAGACAGTGATTACAACCTCCATATTAATCAGATGAAGGTTTGTAGGTGACATAGCATTTTACCCAAGTAATTCTGAACAGACTGTGGCTTATAATACATTTTTAACTAGCAAGTGTATAGACTAAAACAAGTATCTAGAGTTATATATGGATGTACTATCATTTGGTGATAAAAGCATAGAAAAAGCATAAGTTGGAGTATACTGAGGGTTTTTTGTTATTGTTGTTAAATTCTTTTCCATCAGAAGTAAGAGCTGTTGGCAGCAACTAATAAAATACGACCTGGTGACATGCTTATCATAACCTTGGCAGATGTTTATGGTAAGATGCTTGGAAGGAATGAACATTAGTAGGCAATCTCAGCCTGCCCTTTGATCCATAAAGCATTCTTTAGCCAACAGCAAAAATCTGGTCTGAGCTAGGTATAAAGTGACCTGTTTTATTACAGGTGGGTGGAGTAGCTTTGTGTGGTGGTTTTTTGACATTTTGTATACTTGTATTTTTTACTTTGAGATAGGATCTCGCTCTGTCACCCAAGCTGGAGTGCAGTGGTACAATCTCAGCTCACTGCATCCTCTGCCTCCCCTGGTTCAGGTGGTTCTCATGCATAAGCCACCTGAGTAGCTGGGATTACAGGCATGAGCTGGGCCAATTTTTGTATTTTTAGTAGAGACAGGGTTTCATCATGTTGGCCAGGCTCGTCTTGAACTCCTGGCCTCAAGTGATCTGCCCATCTTGGCCTCCCAAAGTGCTGGGATTATAGGCGTGAGCCATGGTACCTGGCCTGTCTAGGCTTGTCTTAACAGTTGAGGAATCAGAAAATGATTGAATAGGACTGGAACTGGAGAAGGAAAAATGATTTAATTCGATTTTTATCAACTCCACTATTTATTAGAGACTACTGTCATTATCACGGTTTCTGTTTTAGAGATCATGATAAAAATAAGGAATTTTCTCTATAGTTCCACAGAAAAGTTGGTCTTCTGGTCTGAAAGTAGTATTACAGGTTTTGTTAGGAAAACCTATAATACAGTGTTGCCTGTCACTGTCATTATAGTGAGTTTTTGTTTGGTTTTAAATAAGGCTGAAGCATCAATGGCTCTTTCTGAAAAAATTGTTCTCTGAAAGTAAGGTGTGAGCTATAGAAATCATCTAGAACAGGGGTGTCCAATCTTTTGGCTTCCTTGGGCTACATTGGAAGAATTGTGTTGGCGCACACATAAAATACACTAACGATAGCTGATGAGCTTTAAAAAATTACAAAAGGAGTCTTTAAGAAAGCTTATGAATTTGTATTGGGCCACATTCAAAGCCGTCCTGTGGCCCATTGGACAAGCTTGCTCAAGTATAGATCAGTAAGTAAGAGAAGTGAAATGGCTACTCCACTATGTGGTTTTATGCTTCCAAATTGTTGAATAATAATGACATGTTCTTATAAAAAAATAGATTAAGGATGATGGACATTAGAGAGTTACCTGAGATAATGATTAAAATAGAGCCAAGAGGCCAGGCGCGGTGGCCCACGCCTGTAGTCCCAGCACTTTGGGAGGTCGTGGCGGGTGGATCACCTGAGGTCAGGAGTTCGAGACCAGCCTGGCTAACATGGTGAAACCCCGTTTCTACTAAAAATAAAAAAGATTAGCCTGGCATGGTGGCACGCATTTGTAATCCCAGCTACTGAGGAGGCTGAGGCAGGAGAATCGCCTGAACCTGGGAGGCGGAGGCGAAGATTGGCCACCTTTGCACTCCAGCTTGGGCAAACAAGCAGGTGAAACTCCATCTCAAAAAAAAAAAAAAAAAAAAAAAAAGAAGCCAAGAATGAAGGCTGATATTAAACAAATTATATGTATTTTTTTTCTTTCTTTTTTTTTTTTTTTTGATACACAGAGTCACTCTGTTGCCCAGACTGGAATGCAGTGGTGCAAGCTCAGCTCACCGCAACCTCTGCCTCCCTGGTTCAAGAGATTCTCCTGTCCCAGCCTCCCGAGTAGCAGGGATTACAGGCCATGCCACCATGCCTGAGTAATTTATTTATTTTTTGAGAGCGAGTCTTGCCCTGTCACTAGGCTGGAGTGCAGTGACACATTCTCAGCTCACTGAAACCTCTGCCTCCTGGGTTCAAGAGATTCTGCCTCAGCCTCTCAAGTAGCTGGGACTACAGATGGGTGCCACCACACCCAGCTAATTTTTGTATTTTTAGCAGAGATGGGGTTTCACCATGTTGGCCAGGATGGTCTCGATCTCTTGACCTCGTGATCCACCTGCATCGGCCTCCCAAAGTGCTAAGACTACAGGCGTGAGCCACCACGCCCAGCCATATGTTTTTTTTTTAGTAGAGACAGGGTTCTGCTATGTTGGCCAGGCTGGTCTCGAACTCCTGACCTAAGGTGATCCACCCACCTCAACCTCCCGAAGTGCTGGAATTACAGGCATGAGCCATCACACCCTGCCTTAAATGGAAATCTTAAAGACATACATTTGCACCGAGTGAGCTAAACATTTGTCACCAAACACACAAAATGGCCGGGCACAGGGGCTCACACTTGTAATCCCAGCACTTTGGGAGACGGGGGTGGGCAGACCACTTGAGGTCAGGAGCTGGAGACCAGCCTGGCCAACATGGTGAAACCCTGTCACTACTAAAAATACTCCCCAAAAGTTACCTGGGCATGGTGGCTCATGCCTGTAGTCCCAGCTACCTAGGAGACTGAGGCAGGATAATTGCTTGAACCCGGGAGGCAGAGTTTGCATTGATCCAGGATGGCACCACTGCACTCCAGCCTGCGTGACAGAACCAGACTCTGTCAAAAACAAACTCACACAAAATGGGAAGCCCAGTAAGTTGTATGATTCACAATGTTAATCTCACAGTAATTGCTGAGGAAAAGCACAGTTAATATTATGGACTGAATGTTGTATACACACCACCACCACCACCAGTAATATGTTGAAATCCTAATCTTCACTGTAATGGTATTAGGGAGTGGGGCCTTTGGGAAGTGATTAGGTCATGAGGGCGGAGTCCTCATAATAGGATTCGTGCCCTTGTAAAAGGAACCCTAGAAAGCTCTCATTCCCTCTCCACTATGTGAAGATACAATGAGAAGACAGCAGTCTAACCGAAAAGAGGACCTGCACCCTGATCTCAAACTTACAACCTTCAGAACTGTGAGAAGTTAATTTCTGTTGTTTATAACCCATCTAGTCTATGGTACTTTCTTCTAGCAGCCCAAATGGACTAAGGCATAGGAACAGCAGGAATGCCTCCTTAAAACTTCTTTATTTCTTCAAGATGGTCTCGCCCTGTGACCCAGGTTGGGGTGTAGTGGCACAATCACGGCTCACTGCAGCCTCCATCTCCTGAGCTCAACAGATCCTCCTGTCTCAGCCTCCTGAGTAGCTGGGACTACAGGCATACACCGTCACACCCAGCTAATTTTTCTATTTTTTATAGAGACAAGGTCTTGTTGCCTAGGCTGGGCTCCCATCTCCCAGACTGTAGCAATCCTCCCGCCTTGGCCTCCCAAAGTGCTGGGATTACAGGTGTTAGCCCCCACACCTGGCCAAAACTTCTTAATTAGATACAAACTCTGCTAGAGCACACTGACAGTGATTTCTATGTACTCTCCAACCATCTTTCCACTTCTAAGATCACTAACATGATTTGGCAGGAATTACACAGGCTTCAGGTTCTCCCTTGGATGATACCAGTTGAGCTCAGAAGAGAAACAGCAGACATTACTGTGGGCTTGCTGTGTTGCAAGGGTCTGCAGGCAGCTTCTGGGAAATAGGACCGGGAAGCCCCCAAGTCAAAGGTTGCCCCTGTCATCCCCTTGGGTGACATGAGCTTGTCTCACTTGTTTTACCCAATTTCATAACAAGCCCAATTCTTGTATATTTGAGTTTGTGATGCATTACCTAAATGGCCTCTTTTTGGTGGTCAGATAAGCTGGCCCAGCCAAAAGTCATCTGGCCCATTTCTCAAGTTCCATCAGAGTCCTAATTTCCACATCACTTCCTTTCAAATATGCCCTGTTGCTAGGTACTCGTTCTTGGGTGTTGGTTACTCATTTAGAATGCAAATTCCTTAGACCTTGAGGGAATCCTTCAAACTTTTCCCACTGGACTCTACCCCTGGCTGATATCTGGGTCACAGTGATTGTTGATGCCATTGGCAGATGAGAGACCAGCCCCTGGTCAGCAGTCATGGTAGTAGCCCTGGCCTGGGGAGTTGGGATGGGCATCCTGGTGCATGCTCATCCAGCTTGTGCTGTGTGGAGAAAGCAGCTCCCTCAGACTGTGTCTGGGTCACACTGCTCAACACCTGGCAAAGACCCAGCTTTCTAGGTTTGGCCCCATCTGGCCTCGGATCAGGAGGCTGTTCATATAGCAGCTTGGCCCACTTTCGCCACAGGGGCTGCTACCCAGAGGACTTCGCAGAAGTGTTGGCTGAGGCTCCAGTCCCAAGAAAGACAGGTGATTGCTGGCTTGGCTGCTTAACAGCTTGTAACTTTCAGAGCTTTGATATAAAAGTACTATAATAATACCTCTCCTCCATGAATAGTATTTACCTTCTATTTTGTATATGCAACAGTGTCAGGTACATGGCAGGCACTCGACAGCTGCTACTACCTTTTGTTGAGCACTGACCATGTGCTCGTCACTATCCCTGATACTTCTTGACAACCCGATAGAATTATCCTGTAGTATAGCTGTGGAGGTTCAGAGAGGCCAGCTCCTCAGGTCACACAGCTAAGAGAAGACCATCGAGCATGTAAATTCAGATGAATGTCTCCAGGCTGGTCCCAGTGGCTCACACCTTTAATCCCAGCACTTTTGGAGGCCAAGGCGAGAGAGTCACTTGCACCCAGGAGTTCAAGACCAGCCTGGGCAACATAGTGAGACCCTGTCTCTACAAATAATAATTTTTTTAAAATTAGCTGCACATGGTGGTGTGCCTGTGGTCCCAGATACTCTTGTAGCACGACAAGTCACAGACAAAACCCCTCAGATACTGAGTTAAAGAAGGAAGCGGTTTATTCAGCCATGAGCATCGGCAAGACTCCTGTCTCAAGAGCCGAGCTCCCTGAGTGAGCAATTCCTGTCCCTTTTAAGGGCTCACAACTCTAAGGGGGTCTGCTTGAGAGGGTCGTGATCGATTGAGCAAGCAGGGGGTACGTGACTGGGGGGCTGCATGCACCAGTAATTAGATTGGAACAGAACAGGACAGGGATTTTCACAGTGCTTTTCTATACAATGTCTGTATTCTATAGATAACATAACCGACTAGGTCAGGGGTCGATCTTTAACTACCAGGCCCAGGGTGTGGGGCTGGGCTGTCTGCTTGTGGATTTCATTTCTGCCTTTTAATTTTTACTTCTTTCTTTGGAGGCAGAAATTGGGCATAAGACAATATGACGGGTGGTCTCCTCCCTTACTCTGGAGGCTGAGGTGGGAGGATCACTCAAGCCCGGGAGGTAGAGGCTGCAGTGAGCTGTTATTGCACCACTGCACTCCAGCCTGGCAACTAAGAGAGACCCCCATCTCAAAAACAAAATAAATCTGTCTCGGGAGCCCTGTTTCTTTTCATGATGGCCATAGATGGGCACTGTCATTTAGGAAGGGCACTCAGTCAACATCAAATACCAAAATTAGCTCTCTTTTTTCTGTGAATTCTTTATTTCAATATTTTATTTTTGTGGGTACATAGGTGTATATGTTTATGGGGTACAGGAGACTAAATTGGTTCTTGCCTGTGCCTCTGCCAACTCCCTGGAGCCAGCCATGATGTCAGGCTAAACCTTTCCCAACACTCCCTACCTTTCATTGAATCATAGAGAAAACAAACACAGAAGGAATGACTCCAAATATAATTAGGCCATTGAAACCCACACAAGGTGTCCTTCGCCCACCACCTGTGCAAATGATACTAAAGGATGGTTAGTATTTTCCTACACACCACTATCCTTGGGAACTGATCTCCCATTTGCATTGCAGTGTGAACAAATCCAACTGACACAGGCTGGAGCTGGATGCCCCAAAGCAGTCACTGCAGGTGAGGGAGTCACTTGACCCTGCAGCCCCTGGCTTTATTTATTTGTCTGGTCATGGTCACAGGTTCAGCCTCTAGCTTTAAAGATCAACAAGAGGTCAGGTTACAAGCTGACGTGAGACGCTTTTTTTTTTTTTTTTTCAATTTTTGTTTTTTGAGACAGAGACTTGCTCTGTCTCCCAGGCTGGAGAGCAGTGACACAATCATGGCTCACTGCAACCTCAACCTCCCAGATTTGAGCAATCCTCCCACCTCAGCTTCCTGAGTAGCTGAGACTTCAGGTGCGTGGCACCACACCTGGCTAGTTTTTGTATTTTTTGTAGAATTGGGTTTTCACCATGTTGCCCAGGCTGGTCTCAAACTCCTGGGCTCAAGCAATCCACCCCCATCGGCCTCCCAAAGTGCTGGGATTACAGGCATGAGCCAGCACACCTGGCCTGACATGAGCCCCTTCTACCAGCTGTATCAGACAAGGGTAGTCCCACTTGCCTGGAGTTGACCTGCCAGTAATACCAGCCATTGGGGCTGGCCCTGGGTTAAGAGTCCAGGGGCCCGACTGCATTGGGTGGAACTGTTATCTAGATCAACTAATACAGATGCCATCTAGGGAGCAGGGAGAATTCATACCCAGGAAGGACCCAGCTCAGTAATAAAGGGTCAGACCATTCTTACCATATTTCACTGATAAAAAAATTATACTTTTATCTCTGCACTCTGAAATTAGGACATATTTTATAATCAAAGATGTCTTAAATTGTTTTTGTAAGCGGTACACACTGTAATGGTATATTACAGATAATGGTACAGATTCTTTTTTTTTTTTTTTTTTTTTTTTTGAGACGGAGTCTGGCTCTGTCGCCCAGGCTGGAGTGCAGTGGCCGGATCTCAGCTCACTGCAAGCTCCGCCTCCCGGGTTTACGCCATTCTCCTGCCTCAGCCTCCCGAGTAGCTGGGACTACAGGCGCCCGCCACCTCGCCCGGCTAGTTTTTTATATTTTTTTAGTAGAGACGGGGTTTCACCGTGTTCGCCAGGATGGTCTCGATCTCCTGACCTCGTGATCCGCCCGTCTCGGCCTCCCAAAGTGCTGGGATTACAGGCTTGAGCCACCGCGCCCGGCCGATAATGGTACAGATTCTAAGTGTCATTGAGGATTTGATAAACACAAAGTCAGAAGAATGTATATATAAAAGTCAAAGGTCAGTGGAATGCTGTGTAATGTCAGCAGTAAAAGACACCAGAAACAGATAGTAAGTGAAGTGTTAATTTCTATTTGTATTAAAGTGTTAATTTTCATTTGTATTAAAATAGAAATATAGTTAACATTTATGAACTTTCTCCATGATTCAGGCACTGTTCTAAGTGCATAATGTGTATAACTGAATCCTCACAACAACCCTATGAAACAGTTATCTTCATTTTATAAATGAGGAAACTGAGGCACAGAGGGGTTAACTAACTCGCCAGAAGTCACCTGATAGTAAATAGCAGAGTCAGGATTCAAGCCCAGGCTATCTGACTCCAGAATCAAGAAATACTTGGGGCCAGGTGCAGTGGTTCACGTCTGTAATTTCAGCACTTTGGGAGGAATTGTGGGGAGGATTGCTTGAGTCCAGGAGTTACAGGCCAGCCTGGGCAACAGAGACCCTGTTCCTACAAAAAACCATACAGGCTGGGTATGGTGGCCTGTGTCTGTGGTCCCAACTACATGGGAGGGTAAGGTGGGAAGATCACTTGAGCCCGGGAGGTCCAGGTTGCAGTGAGCCATGTTTGCATCACTGCCCTCAAGCCTAGACAACAGAGTAAGACCCTTTCACAAAAGAAGAAAAAAAGGCCGGGCGCGGTGGCTCAAGCCTGTAATCCCAGCACTTTGGGAGGCCGAGACGGGCGGATCACGAGGACAGGAGATCGAGACCATCCTGGCTAACACGGTGAAACCCCGTCTCTACTAAAACTACAAAAAACTAGCCGGGGAGGTGGCGGCGCCTGTAGTCCCAGCTACCCGGGAGGCTGAGGCGGGAGAATGGCGTGAACCCGGGAGGCAGAGCTTGCAGTGAGCTGAGATCCGGCCACTGCACTCCAGCCACTGCACTCCAGCCTGGGTGACAGAGCGAGACTCCGTCTCAAAAAAAAAAAAAAAAAGAAGAAAAAAAAAGAAATACATGGCTTAAGATCTTTGCTCTAACCACTTTGCAGCTGTGTGCCCTCGGGTAAGCCCCTTAACCTCTCTGAAATTGCTCCTCATAATCACAGTTATGGCCCAGGGACGTATGGATTAAATAAGATCAAGCCCCATAAGCACTTAACATAGGGCCTTGTCTTGGTGAGGGAGGGGGATGTTATTAATATGCCCAAAAGATCACATCTCCACACCACCACCAGCCTGGCTATTTATGAATATGCCATCCCCCATAAAAATTTGAAGCAAATCATCGAATTGTTTTAGTGTTTTGAGCTGTTGTTTAGCTTTTTTTTTTTTTTTTCGTTCCTGAAACAATGCCAAAGTCCTTAAAAACAGCCACACCCCACCATGGACTTCCTGTGAATGGTCAGAAGATCGGAGAGAGATGGGAGGGAGGCAGAGAAGTGGGTGAAAATCCAGCTTGACTTCCTGTCCCCAAGACACAAGCCCTGGAGCCCAGGGGAAGAGCCTCCTTCCACTGGAGAGCCTGCCAGGGCGGGGAAGGCTGCAGCCCGGGCTGGGCGGAGGTTTTTGCTACAACCAGTACTTGGGCCAACTCCACAGGGCGGGCTGTGTACAAAGACACAGACGATATTGTTTAGGGGCCCCTTGGGTATGGACAGATCACGGCACAAACCACCCTCTGGGGCCTGATTCTGAGCCTCTGCCCTGACAGTGACTGCCCTGGATTCCTCAGCATCCCGTGCCTCTCTCTGTCCCAGCACTGGTTATCCATGCACTCACTCACTCATTCATTCATTAATTCATGCATGCATTTATGTATTCACTCAGCAGCAATTGAACACTTGCCATATGCCAGACTACTGGGTGCTGCAGCTATCGACAGTTTCTGCCTTCTAGGAACTCAGTCTAGGGCACAGATAATAATAGACCTGCAAACTCCTAAACAGCTGAGGAAACGACAACCTCATAATTGCCATAATGGGCCACATGCAGGATCACTAATCACAGCCTTCCTTGCTTGCACAGGAGACAACAGAGATGATTGACAGCACACTACTAGGGTAGGCATCCCAGCTCTCTACTCACTAGCAAGTAACTGAACCTTTCTGCGTCTCTTTCCTTCACTGTAAAATGGGGATAATAGAAGTTGCATCCTCATGGAGTTGTTATGAGGATTAGAGACTTAATAGTACTGAACCTGGAATAGGGCTGGCCTGGACAATATAAGTGCTGTCTTTCTTTAGTATGCTGCAAGTTCTTGGTACAATGCTGGGGTTCTATACCCACACCACCCCCGAAGTGAGAGAATGTGCCCAATGGACCTCACCAGAAAATGCGGGGTTACAAGGACTTCAGAGATGAACGAAGACTGGTGTTGACCTTCACAGTTACTGGTGGAATTTCTGAAAACATTTCTACCAGGCCCATTGCCTGGAGATTTTAAGTCCAAACCACAACCCAAGCCACACAGAGGTATGTCCCCTGCTGAAAACCACCAATGTGATTCAAACCCCTTCATGTTCCTAAAGTCAATCAACTTGACCAAGACAAGATGGGCGTTAGTAGCAGAGCCCAGACTGATAAACTAAGGTGCTGTTTTCTTTCAATCCTATTACTGGAACCAATGCTCCAGCAGCCCCTATAGCCGACGAGACTACAGCAGAAAGCACCAGAAACCAAGGAGGAAGCTGGGAAACTCCACATGGGGCGGTGCCTGCTGCTCCGCCCATCTGCCTCCCTACTTGGCTGCCCCTTCCCAGTTCAAGGCACACTTTAGGGCTCACTTCTCAATTCCTGCCATTCAAGGCTAATTCCGTAGATAGTTGTGGACCTGCTCTTGGGCTGAACAAGGCCTGAAGAGAAGAGGCAGCTGCAGAGCCTGGCAGTCCCTCAGGGACTCAGCCATCAGGACTGCATCTGAGCACACAAGGCCAGCCAGGTGGGGAATGTCATCGCAGGATACCACACCCTACACTGGGGAACTGGCTGCCAAAGAGTTGGCCCTGTCTGTCTCCAGGCAGCTTCAACATCAGTTCCTGGTTGGGAGAAACCTTATTCTTTTTTTTTTTTTTTGAGATAGAGTCTTACCCTGTCGCCCAGGCTGGAGTGCAGTGGCGTGATCTTGGCTCACTGCAACCTCTGCCCTCCGAATTCAAGCGATTCTCCTGCCTCAGCCTCCCAAGTAGCTGGGATTACAGGCATCTGCCACTGTGCCAGGATAATTTTTTGTGTTTTTAGTAGAGAAAGGGTTTCACCATCTTGGCCAGACTGGTCTTGAACTCCTGACCTGGTGATCCACCCGTCTCAGCCTCCCAAAGTGCTGGGATTACAGGCGTGAGCCACCACGCTCAGCCTCGGGAGAAACTTTATTCTTAACTCTCTCAGAGTTAAGAGCCCATGGATACCAGGGAAAATGTATGCACTCCACATTTGGAATTCACTCCCAGAGAAAAATGTATGCACTCCACATTTGGAATTCATTTTCCCAGTGTTGGATATAAACTCCTGGCATCCACCCTTGCTGATGTTGTCTTCACAGACCTTTGTCCAGCCTGCCCCTGGTAGCCACAGGGAATCTTCCTAAAATGCAGATCTGACCCAGGCTGGGCCTTTAAACTCTTGACTGCCCTGGGCCCTCCCCTGTCTGGACCCTGTCCAATCCCTCCAGGCTTTCCCAAGCCCAGACCTCCTGCTCTGGTTCTTCTCCCCACTCTTCCATGATCCAGCTGGCCCTCCAGTCTCCTCCTAGGCCTGCTAAAAGAAATATATTTATGTTTTTAAAGAGAGAGTTGAGGCCAGGCACGGTGGCTCATACCTGTAATCCCAGCACTTTGGGAGACTGAGGTGGGTAGATCACCTGAGGTCGGGAGTTCGAAACCAGCCTGGCCAACACGGTGAAATCTCGTCTCTACTAAATATACAAAAATTAGCTGGGCATGGTGGCACGTGCCTGTAGTTCTAGGTACTTGGGAGCCTGAGGCAGGAGAATCGCTTGAACCTGGGAGGTGAAGGTTACAGTGAGCCAAGATCGTGCCACTACACTCCAGCCTGAGCAGAGCAAGACTCCATCTCAAAAAAAAAAAAAGAGAGAGAGACTCGATTTTTGAAAATATTAAGTAGTGAATAATACAGATGACTGGCAGGTGTGGCTCAAATTATGAGAGTGGTTTGCAAAGACTTAAGTTGGAAAAGCAATGCAGAGAGATGGAAGGGACAGAGGGAAGAGATCAAGGGGCCAGAAAGGGGTCTTAGCCAGCTCTTTGGCATTGACAGTGTTTGTGTGCATGACTGTCTAGCCCCAGACCTGGAGGGCAGGCGGGGCCAGTCACATGTTTGTCTCTTAATCAACTGTTATGATTCAGAAACAATGAGCAGCAATGCTCAGGTGTGTCAAGGAAGGAAGGCGCTAGGTATAATTTAAGTCTGGACAGATGACTATGAGTTTGCTAAGTTGCGTGAGGGGGGCAGTAGGGGTATCGGGGTGTGAAGCAGTTTCCAGTATTTTAGGGAAACTGACGCAATCAAAGCATAGCAGTGCAGGGACAGGGTTACTTTTGCTTGTCAGCTATAGGACAGCTGGGAAATAATGTACCAGAGAGTGCAAGGCAAGAGGCAGGAGGAGCAGGGTGAAGGCTATGACATCATTAATATTCATTCTGCTTTGCCACATAGTATTAATTATTATCATTTAAAATTGCCACATCATCTCTCAGAACATTTTAATTTATTCAATGAAAATAGTCATAGCTAATATTCAGTCATGTATACCTCACCTATTTTACCTTCTTTAATTATTATAATCCTGTAAATTTGGTTCTACTCTAATCATCATCCTTATTTTACAGAAGAGTAAACTGAGGCACAGAGGGGTACATAATTTTCCCTAGGTTGCACAGCAAGTTACTGCAGAACTGGGATTTGAACCCAGCAGGCTGGCCCTAGGAACTGTGTTTCTAACTGCTGCACTGCCTTTTCCCTCGCCTCACAGGTTCTCAAACATCTACTGAGGACCTACTCTGGCCCACTGCCTGTCCTATGCTTTCTGCATAGGGAAAAGCCTGTGTATTGAAGGAGCTTTCAGCCTAATTAACAATTTCCCTGTGGGTGGACACTTCAAGTATTTTCTCCTTTTAAAGATAGCTCCTCGAGGAATGAAGCTTTTGTAATCTCAAAGCTGGACAAAAACTGTACATCTAGTGGGTCAGAAGTTCTGCTTCATAGGCTGGGAGCGGTGGCTCATGCCTATAATCCCTGCACTTTGGGAGGCCAAGGTGGACAGATCACTTGAAGTCAAGAGTTCGAGATCAACCTGGCCAATATGGAGAAACCCCGCGTCTACAGAAAATATAAAAATTAGCTGGGCGTGGTGGCGCATGCCTGTAATCCCAGCTACCCAGGAAGCTGACGTGGGAGGATCACTTGAGCCTGAGAGATGAAGGTTGCAGGTAAGCCGTGATCACACCATTGTACCCCAGCCTGGGTGATGAGCAAGACCCTGTCTAAAAAAAAAAAAAAAAAGTAGTTATGCTTCATAGCTCTTGTTCATGCTTTCAGATTGCTTTCCAAAAGTGCAGAGTCCATTTAAACCACCAGCACCAGTGTGTATCTGCAAGTGACAATCTCGCCAGAACCTCACCAGCACTGGGCATTATCTTGCCAAAAAAGCTTTGGTACCCAGTGAGTTCCACAGGCAGCTTCTTCATCTGTGGGGTTCACATCCCCAATCCAGTCACAAATGAAGAGAAAAGCTTGTTAAAGGTGGATGGAATATTAAGTTACAGAGAAGATGGAGGATACACGTACGACTGTGAAGTGGGCCAGAGTCATGGGGATTTTGCACTTAGACTGGGAAGAGTACTATCTTTCCTGGGTCTAATCTGAAAATGTTCCCTTGAGGCAACGAGATTTCAAGAGCAAGAGGCTCACACACAGAACATATAACTTTGAGGTGAGATGTGCAAGTAAAAAAGGAAAGAAGATAGATTGGGAACATTTCTCCCCAAACATTCCACAGATAATAAATATTCCACATTATCATTTAATGTCACCAACCTCTCTTGTTCCCATCACATTGTATTATAATTGTTTATATATCTGTCTTGTGAGCAGACCAGGAGTCTAGACATTTTTCCATCTAGTTTCCCGATGTAGATAGTGACGCACTTTGTGTGGCATGGTGTGCCAGACACACGGAAGGTTCTCTGAGAACACTCGTTGAACTGGTCTGAACATCAGACACTATTGTATTATGCTGGTTCCTAACACTCATACTGCAATATAATTCTGTGAAGAAGAATCACATGCACTCTTTTCTTAGCGGGGCAGCACGCCAGGGGGCAGGTGGGAAGAGGTGAGCAAGAGGGAGGCAAAGCTTGAAAACTGTGCAGGGACCAGGTGCGGTGGCTCATGCCTCACACCTGTAAACCCAGCAATTTTTAAGGTTGAGGCAGGTGGATCCCTTGAGCCCAGAAGTTTGAGACCAGCCTGAGCAACATGGTGAAAACCCATCTCTACCAAAAAAACTAAAACAATCAGCTGGGGTGGTGGTGTACCCCTGCAGTCCCAGACACTTGGGAGGCTCAGCTGGGAGGATCACTTGAGCCCAGGAGGTGGAGGCTGAAGTGAGCTGAGATTGCACCACTGCACTCCAGCCTGGGTGACAGAGTGAGACCGAGTCTAAAAAAAAAAAAAAAAAAAAAAAAACAAGGTCCAGGCGCGATGGCTCATGCCTGTAATCCCAGCACTTTGGGAGGCTCAGGTGGGTGGATCATGAGATCAGGAGTTTGAGACCAGCCTGGCCAAGATGGTGAAACCCCGTTTCTACTAAAAATACAAAAGTTAGCCAGGTGCGGTGGCAGGTGCCTGTAATCCCAGCTACTTGGGAGGCTGAGGCAGTAGAATCACTTGAACCTGGGAGGCAGAAGTTGCAGTGAGCCAAGACTGCACCACTGCACTCCAGCCTGGCGACAGAGCAAGACTCCATCTCAAAAAACAAACAAACAAACAAACAAAACAAAACAAAACAAAAAACTATGCAGGTTATGGCAGAAGTCCACTGTAAGAGGTATTCAGAAGCCCTCAGTACTAGGCAGAACATGGAACAGAGATTCTGTTCTTTATTTCTCGTCTCATCCCCCAGGGACTGGATCGAAGCCCAGTGAGCAGAGGGGCTCCACAAAACCGCACCAATCACCTGGCACCACTAGGGTGGACCCCCAGACCAGGGTAGACCCCAGCCTGTATTTAGACAATAAGCAGATGCAATCCGGCAAAGCTAGGCCCAGCAACCCAGCCTGCAGCAGTAGAGATGCATTGATTTGCATCTGAAAATAAGCTACATCTGTATCTTTGCCACTGCTTCAAAAGGAGAGAAAAAAGGGTTATTAGCAAAGCTGGTGGGCAGGGTTGCAAAAGGAGGCTTAGTCTGTGGCTAACTGGGTTGTGCGTTGTACCAGACATTTGTTCATCTGTCCTAAGAGCCTGAGGATGGTGGAGATGTTTGATGACAAATAAGGTGGTTGAGGGGGTCAGGGGTGCCAGAAGGACCACAGAGGCCACATGGGAAGACAGAAGCTTTAGATGGGACTGCTTCCTGCCCTGGGGATGAGGAACGGGAGAGGGGGTGGGTGAGCAGGTGTCAAGGGAGGGGTGACTTGAGGCCGACAGTGCACTGCTCAGAGTGGCAATTCCATGCAGCCTGCTGTGCCCCTGTCAGCCTCTTGTCATCACAAACTTTTAAAGAGCCCAGAAGACGCATGCATGTCCACGTGTAGAAAGTTATTCTCCATAGAGTTTCCCACAGCATGCACCCAGACATGTACCATAAAGCTAATCTCCCTAACTGCCCAGCCATAGGGAGAGCCAGGTTCACCATGTGGCAGGATGTTAGGAGCCTTTACAAAGAAAGCCATGAAGCTGTAGGAAGAGAACACAGAACTTTCAGAATGGTAAGTTCAGTGATTATAATTGTAGTATACACATACACAAATATATATATATACACACACATATACAAATGTATATTTATACACATATATATTTACATATATATACAATGTGTTGCAAAGCTTAGAAGGATGGATTTATACCAAACTCTTTTTTTTGTTTTTTTGTTTTTTTTGAGACAGAGTTTCGCTCTTGTTGCCCAGGATGGAGTACAAGAGTGCGATCTTGGCTCACGGCAACATCTGCCTCCCAGGTTCAAGCAATTCTCCTGTCTCTGCCTCCCGAGAACCTGGGATTACAGGAATGCACCACCACGCCCAGCTAATTTTGTATTTTTAGTAGAGACGCGGTTCAGACTGGTCTCGAACTCCCAACCTCAGGTGATCGGCCTGCCTCAGCCTCTCAAAGTACTGGGATTACAGGTGTGAGCCACTGAGCCCAGCCATATACCAAACTCTTAACAGTGTGAACCCAAAATATCTGAGACAGGTCTCAGTTAATTTAGAAAGTTTATTTTGCCAAGGTTAAGGATGTGCCCATGGGACAGCCTCAAGAGGTCTTGATGACATGTGCCCAACGTGGTAGGGGTACAGCTTGCTTTCATACCTTTTATTTTTTTTCTTTTTCTTTTCTTTTTTTTTGAGACAGTGTTTCGCTCTTCTTGTCCAGGCTGGAGTGCAATGCTGTGATCTCAGCTCACGGAAACCTCCGCCTCCCGGGTTCAAGCGATTCTCCTGCCTCAGCCTCCCGAGTAGCTAGGACTACAGGCATGTGCCACCACGCCCTGGTTACTTTTGTATTTTTAGTTGAGACGAGGCTTCTCCATGTTGGTCAGGCTGGTCTCAAACTTCCGACCTCAGGTGATCCACCTGCCTCAGCCTCCCAAAGTGTTGGGATTACAGGGATGAGCCACTGCACCCAGCCGCTTTCATACATTTTAGGAAGACAATACATCAATCAATACAGGCAAAGTTTACATTGGTTTGATCTGGAAGGGCAGGACAAGTCAAAGTAGGGCACAGCTTCCAGAGGTCAGATTTTAAAACTTTCTGATTGGCAATTGATTGAAAGAGTTATTATCAGTAGAAAGGAATGTCTGGGTTATGATAAGAGGTTGCGAAGACCTAGGTTTTATCACACAGAGGAAGCCTTCAAGTAGCAGGATTTAGGGAGAATAGACTGTATTGTTTCTTATCAGACCGAAGGTCTCCGTTGATGTGAATGCTGGAGGGTATAATGAGGCATCTCCCACCCCCTCCTCCATCATGGCCTGACTAGATTTTCAGGTAACTCTGGAATGCCTTTGGCCGAGAGGAGGGGGTCCATTATTTGTGGTTACAACAGTGAGAAGTGAGTTGGGGGAGAACTGGACTTTTGTTTGGGTTCTATTTTATACACATCTCTATTGTTTGGATATTCTGCAGCAAGCATTAAAAAATTTTTTTAATGCTAAAGACAAATTGATGCCTTCAAGTCTGTGAACAGTGTCATCCCAGCAAAGACACAGGGCACTTGCTTTCCCATGTGTTCTGGGCATGTCCTCACAAGTTGGGGTGAGAGAGAGTTGATCCCTCTGCCACTCTGCCCACTCCTGCCAATGGCTGTGCTTCCTGGCAAGTCATTAGCTCTTCTGAGCCTCAGTGTGCCCACCCATAATGCAGGCAGAGGCATCTCAGATGCTCCAGAGTCACTGGGAAATGGCACATGGGGTGGCAGGAAGGTGCGAGGGGGAGCGAACAAGAAGGCACTATGTTAGCAAAACTCAGCATGAGGGAGGCCCAGCTGCAGCCCAGCTGCTTGGCTGCAACCTCAAGGGAGGGCAGGGAAAGAAGAGGAAGGAAAGAAAAAAGGAAAGGAGCCAGGCCTGGTGGTTCACTTTGGGAGGCCAAAGAGGGCAGATCACTTGAGGCCAGGAGTTCAAGACCAGCCTGGTCAACATGGTGAAACCCCATCTCTACTAAAAATACAAAAATTAGCCAGGCGTGGTGGTGTGCATCTGTAGTCCCAATTACTTGGGAGGCTGAGGCAGGAAGATCACTTGAACCTGGGAGGTGGAGGCTGCAGTGAGCCAAGATTGTGCCACTGCACTCCAGCCTAAGCTACAGAGTGAGACTCCATCTCAAGGAAAAAAAAAAGAGAGAGAGAGAAAAGAAAAGAAAGGAGAGGAAGGGCCACTGGACTCTGGACTCAGTGCCCTCCTTGGTCTCATGCCCTTGCTGACCTCCCTCCTGGCACGTGAGGTCTTCATGCAGCTCAGGCCCATGGTTGACCTCCTCTCCTCTGAGAGGTCCATCCCTCCCAGGTCTCCTCCCATTCAGCTGAGCAGACCAGGCCTATACAGGCTGCTTCTCGTTCCACTGAGGCCCAGCAGCTTACACCTTTGGACTGGGTGACAAAAGTGTCCTCCTTATTAGCAAAAAGAATTTTGGAGGGAAAGAGAAATGGCATCCTCAGACATCCTAGGGCAGAGTCAGAAGCAGAGAGGAGACTGAATGGGCTCGGGTGGGTGTGGAAGGTCACTGCAGGCTGCCATAGGAAGACAGGCCTGGGCTCACAGGAGCAGGATGTGGGTAGGGGGATTGCCAGGCAGGGGTGGGGACCAAAGTCAGGGCCACCTGGTAAAAGCCAGTCAGAGGAGTGGGGCAGGGTTAGACCTCAAGGGAATCCAATGCCAGGGGGCCAGGGGATGTATTGCAATGTGGGCAGCTGAACCTGAGATGTGACAAGATCAGTGATTTGGTGACCTGCCCAGGCAGACACAGCCCGCAGGGTCCTGAGATGACACATTCTAAACTCAGGTGACCCAGGATTTGGGAGTTCACTAGCAACTGGTTGTCAGGCACGGGGCCTGGCACTTAGTAGGGGCTCTTCAGATATTTGTCACATGAATGAGCCAGACAGTAAGTCGAGATGCCCTTCCTAGTCACCTCCTGCCGGCGTTCACGCTGTGAACCAGCGAACTAGGCCACCGGCCTGACCCAGTTTTCCCTGTGGCCTGCCAAGCCCGAGGAGAAGCAGACAAGGCTGGCGCGGGCGTCCCGGGTAACTCGGAGGCGTGGCTCTGCAGTCGCCCTGGAGCGGCTGCCCTTCCGACCCTGCCTGGGCTATGACTCATCTCCGGTGGAGGAGAAAGGGGCCTTTGTGAGCCCCCAGCTCCGGCGTTTCCTGGACAACACCGCCCTCCGGTGGCCGCGAGCCGCGAGGGCTGGGGAAGCCGCCCGAGAGGCAGCGCCCGAGCTCCCCACGAGCTGCGGTGCCATTGGAAGCGCCAGCGCCCTCCCCTCGGAGTCCAGCCATGTGGCGGGGAAGAAAGGGGGAGGAACCGCCAACCCCTAGAGGGCAAGTGGGCTCAGCCCTAGGAAATGCTTGTTTCTCCAACCCCTCCCAGACGCCCCGGGAAACGGCATCTCAGAGCTCCGCTCCCTGGAGACCCCTCCAGAGAGGGACCTGGGGCCCCGCCCCGCAGCTGGAGAAGGGGTGAATGCCTTTCCTGCTGAAAGCCTGGTCCGCGGCCCTGCTTGTTGCGTCTCCAAGACTACGTGTCTGCTACATTTTAAAAATAGATTTGACTTACTCCTTTTGTGAGTTGCCTATTCATATCTTTGGTCTGCTTTTCCATTTTCTATTTTTTCTCTTGTTGATGTACAGAAGCAGTTAAAAAATATCAATTCTGTCAAATGTGTTGCAAATATTTTTCTAAGCTTAGTATTTTACCGTCTGATTTTGTTTTTTGGTGATATTTGATACACCACACGACGTTTTGATGTGGGATGACCTTTTGATGTTTTACTTTTCCTTTCTTTTTTTATTTTTGAAGCAGAGTTTCACTCTGTCACCCAGGCTGGAGTACAGTGGCATGATCTTGGCTCCCTGCAACCTCCGCCTCCCAGCTCAAGCCATCCTCCCACCTTAGTTAGCCTCCCTAGTAGCTGGAACCATATAGGTGCACACCACTACGCTTGGCTAATTTTTGTAACTTGTAGAGAGGAAGTGTCGCTATGTTGCCCAGGCTGGTCTTGAACTCCTGGGCTCAAGCAACTTGTCTGCCTTGGGCCTCCCAAAGTGCTGGGATTACAGGCTTGAGCTACTACTCCCGGCCTTGATGTTTTCCTTTATTCTTTCTCCCTTTGTTTTTTTTTTTTTTAATTGTAAAACTGCTCCCATCTGAGTATCATACAGACATTTCAGATCTATATTTTTTCTTTTCTCCTCCTCTTCTCCCCTTCCCTCCCTCCATTTCCCTTACTCCTTCATGTAGCTTTTAAATCCACCTGGGACTAATTTTGATATAAAGTGGAAGATAAGGATCTAAACTTATTTTTTTCCGAATACTCAACTTTTCATAGGTCATTATTCAGCCTTTCTCTCTCTCTTTTTTGTTTGTCTGTCTGTTTGTTTGTTTGTTTGTTTTTTTCAGACAGTCTTGCTTTTGTCTCCCAGGCTGGAGTGCAGTGGCACAATCTCTGCTCACTGCAACCTCGGCCTCTCAGGTTCAAGTGATTCTCCTGGCTCAGCCTTCCCAGTAGCTGGGATTATAGACGCGTGCCACCATGCCCAGGTAAGTTTTGCATTCTTAGTAGAGATGGGTTTTCACCACGTTGACCAGGCTGGTCTTGAATTCCTCACATCAAGTGATCCACCCGCCTCGGCCTCCCAAAGTGCTGGGATTACAGGCATGGGCCAACATGCCCAGCTCAGCCTTTCTCTTTTAGTAGAATATTTCCTCACTGGTTTGAAATATCACCTTAATTATAAACTAAAAGCTCGGACCTATTTCTGGCCAGGACCCTGACCTTATACATTAAGCCAAAGGATATGGACTTCTTTAAAAAAAAAAAAATCATATTAGGCTGCTAATTATGGATTTAGGACATTTATTCACATTGTTTTTAAGCTCCAACTAAAAGCAGGCTTGAATGAAGCATCTGCACAGGAAAACTGGAGAGGAAAGATTTCATTTAAAAGGACATAAACATTTTAAATTCTTTCTTTAAATTTATTATTATTTATTTTTAATAGAGACATCGTCTGGCTATGTTGCCCAGGCTGGCTTTGAACTCCTGGGCTCAAGCAGTCGTCTTGCCTCAGCCTCCTAAAGTGCTGGAATTACAGGCATGAGCCACCACCCCTGGCCAACATTTTAAATTCTTGTTATACAAAATGTCAAACCTTCCTCCAGAATGTTCATAGACTAAAGCACATCCTCCCAGAAGCATGTGAGAATGCCCTTTAAACTACACCATTCTAAGGTTGAGTATTATTTGTAAAACTACATCCCAATTTGAAAGGCAAAAATACCATCTCATTGTTCTCTCATAATTTGCATTTCTTTAATGCTTGAAAGTGAATTTTTTCATGGTCATTTATAAAATACCTAGATATAAGCTTGACACAAAATGTGCATGTCCTATAAACAACAAAAACTTAACTAAGAGGTTTTAAATAAAGTTTACATACATGGAAAGGCATGTGACACTTGTGAATGGAAAGATGCCGGTTCTGGCCAAATTAATATATAAGTTTTGTGTGATTATTTTTGTAGCATATATTTTTTTATTTTTTAAAAAATTAGAGACAGCCTCTTGCTATGTTGCCCAGGCTGGAGTGCAGTGGTGTGCTCATGGCTCACTGTAACCCCAAACTCTTGAGCTCCTGTGATCCTCCCACCTCAGCCTCCCAAGTAGCTAGGACTACAGGTGCATGCCACCACGCCCAGCTAATTTATGTATTTTTAATTTTTTTGTAGAGATGGTGTCTTGCTGTGTTGCCCACGTTAGTCTCAAATTATTATTATTATTTTTTCTGGAAAGAGTCTCACTCTGTCCCCCAGGCTGGAGTGTAGTGGTGTGATCTTGGCTCATTGCAACCTCCAGCTTCCCAGTTCAAGCAATTCTCATGCCTCAGCCTCCCGAGTAGCTGGGATTACAGGTATGCACCACCATGCCCAACTAATTTTTTGTTTTTTAGTAGAGACAGAATTTTGCCATGTTGTCCAGGCTAGTCTCAAACTCCTGAGCTCAGCCAATCTGCCCACCTCGGCCTCCCAAAGTGCTAGGATTAAAGGCGTGAGCCATTGTGCCCGGCCTGGTCTCAAACTCTTGTACTTGAGCGATTCTCCCACCTCGGTCTCCCAAAGTGCTGGGATTATAGGTATGAGCCACTGCACATGGCCAGTTTTGTGCAATTGTATTAATAATAAAAATTCCAATATGATATTTTTGGGGAATTTTACATAGTGAATCTAAAGGTCATACACAAGTGGGGACAACCAAGAACACTGAAAAAATGGCCAGCAAAGGAGAACTTGTTAATATTAGCAGGTGTTCTAGAAAGACCCTCTAATCTCCCTAGCCAGCTGGGATTTTGAAGAGATGTTGTAGTGAAGTTATTATTTACAGAAACATGGGCTGGGTTAAGGGAACCAAGAGGGGAAGTTGAAGCTTGTGCAACAGCAGGACTCCATTAGCACCCCAGACAGTTCAGAGGGTCGGCCGCACCCAAGTTACAGGCTTAGGGCTCCAGCCACTGCCAGAACCACAGCAAAGCAGGGAGAGAGCAGGACAAATACATACCCCCTCCCCTCCTGTCACCTGTCCCCCTTGCTGTTGCCTCTTGATGGCTGAACCTTATTCAAAGTGGCCAGAGGAAGTAAGTGATTCAATGCTTAGGGCTGGCTCAGTCTCCCAGGACACAGAGAAAGGTAGGGGAGGCTGCAAAGAGTATCTGGGGACACAGAGATTAATCAGGACATGCGGTAAGTCCACGTTGGGATGCTTTTCTAAGAAAATCATCTGCCATATGCTCAAATATTTTTTACAAGGATATGGACTACAATATTATCTACTGTTTCAAACAAGCCAACTTAAGTGTTCGACAGTAGAAGTTTCGTTAAATAAAAAATGTTATGTCGGCTGGGCACAGTGGCTCATGAGTCATCCCAGCACTTTGGGAGGCTGAGGCAGGAGGATCACTTGAGGTCAGGAGTTCAAGACCAGCCGGTCCAACATGGCAAAACCCTGTCTCTACTAAAAATACAAAAACTAGCCGGGCATGGTGGTGCATGCCTGTAGTACCAGTTACTGGGGAGGCTGAGGCAGGAGGATCACTTGAGCCCAGGAGGTTGATGCTCAGTGAACTATGATTATGCCGCTGTGTTCTAGACTGGGTGGCAGAACAAGACCCTGCCTAAAAAGAAAGAAAGAAAGAAAGAACCCGGGAGGCGGAGGTTGCAGTGAGCCAAGATTGAGCGGCTGCACTCCAGCCTGGGTGACAGAGCAAGGCTCTGTCTCTAAATAAGTAAATAACAAAGTGAACAATCTAGTGGCATTTAGTATATTCATAATGATATGCAGTCATCACGTCTATCTAGATCCAAAGCGTTTCCATCACCCCCAAAAGAGAGCCACACCCATTATACAGTCACACTGCATTCCTCTCTCCTTACAGCCTGGCACCAACAAGTCTGCTTTCTGTTCCTGTGGATTTGCCTATTCTGGATATTTCATATAGGTGGAATCACACAATATGTGACCTTCTGTGCCTGGTTTCTTTCACTTAGTATAATGTTTTCAAGGTTCATCCATGTGGTAGCATGAATATTTCATTCCTTTTCAAGGCCAAATAATGTTCCATTGTATGGACAGACCACAATTTGTTTATCCATTCATCCACTGATGGACATTTGGGTTACTTCCACCCTTTGACTGTTGTGAATAGTGCTGCTATGAACATTTGTTGAGGAAGTAATAATTAGGTAGCAACCTGATAAAGCAGATTTTCTCATTTGTGAGATTTTTTTATATGAACATTTCTGGCTAATGCCTGTAATTCCAGCACTTTGGGAGGCCGAGGTGGTCAGACTGCTGGAGCCCAGGAGTTTGAGACCAGCCTGGGCAACATGACGAAAACCTAGTCTCTACAAAAAATACAAAAATTAGCCAGGGCCAGGCGTGGTGCCTCACACCTTTAATCCCAGCACTTTGGAGGCCAAGGCAGGTGGATTGCTTGAGCTCAGGAGTTTAAAACTAGCCTGGACAACATAGTGAGATCCTATCTATTTATTTTAAAATTATTTTTATTTTATTTTATTTTATTTTTTAGATGGAGTCTTACTCTATTGCCCAGGCTAGAGTGTGGAGTGCAGTGGTGCAATCTCGGCTCGCTGCATGCAACCTCCACCTCCCAGGTTCAGGCGATTCTCCTGCCTCAGCCTCCCGAGTAGCCAGGATTACAGGCATGCACCACCACACCTGGCTAATTTTTGTATTTTTAGTACATATGGGGTTTGACCATGTTGGCCAGGCTGGTCTTGAACTCCTGACCTCAGGCGATCCGCCCACCTCAGCCTCCCAAAGTGTTGGGATTACAGGTGTGAGCCACCAGGACAGGCCTCCAATTTTTTTTTTTAATACAAAAAATAGCCAGGTATGGTGGCACATGTCTGTCCCAGCTACTCGGGAGGCAGAGGTGGGAGGATCATTTGAGCCCAGCAGTTCAAGGCTGCAGTGAGCCTAGATTGTGCCACTGTACTCCAGCCTGGGTGACAGAGTGAGGCCCTGTCTTAAAAAAAAAAAAAAGAAAGAAAACCATATGGTGGTATAAAAGCAAATGACATTTTGCCATACACATAATAAAACCAGCTTTATTGATTTCCAGGAATATCTGGGTCCAAAGAAAATGTTCTGTAGAGAGAAGGGAAGAAAATAAGCATTTGTTGAGAACCAAGTGTCAGAGCTAATACATGGTAGCAAATGCTGCCCTGCCTGTATCTCCTCGGCCACCTGAAGTCACCTGCAGACAGCACCTTTAGGAAGGTGGCTTCCTTCATCTCTGCCTAATGACATTTCCTGGATAACGAGCACTCGTTCACATAGGGGCAGTTCCAAGGCACTTCCTCATCCTGTAACCGAATGGCAGGTTAGTTTGCGAAGTCCAATTTTTTTTTTTTTTTTTTTTTTTTTTTTTGAGATGGGGTCTCACTGTGTCACCTAGGCTGGAGGCTGTGGCTCATGCCTGTAATCCCAGCACTTTGGGAGGCTGAGGGTGGCAGATTGCTTGAGCTCAGGAGTTCGAGATCTGCCTGGGCAACATGGGGAAAACCCGTTTCTACAGAAAAATGCAAAAATTAGCCAGGTAACCCAACCCCACCTGTGGTCTTAGCTACTTGGGAGGCTGAGGTGGGAGGACCACTTGAACCCAGGAGGCAGAGGTTGCAGTGAGCCGAGATCCTGCTACTGCACTCCAGCCTGGGTGACAAAGCCAGATCCTGTCTCAAGTAAGTAAGTAAATAAATAAATAAATAAATAAATAAATGCCTGGTATAAATTAGTCCAAAGCTAGCTTGGGGGAAGGAGCACAGGTGTCCCGCTTTAAATATACTGCTTTACTTTTGGAGCAGAAAGCAGGCACTTTTAAAAGGCAGGGGAAGAAGTGAGCAAGTGGAGGTCCGCATGTTAGCTCTGGTACCTTATCTACTGGGCAGTCGAACTGGTCACTGCTAGAGCCTTCGTGAGCAGGACTAGGCTGAGAAATCCCCAGGTGGGAGGGAGTCTTACGGAAATTGGCTGTTATCTCTCAGGGCAGCCTCTTGGTAAGTGAAAGTTCTGAGGCAACCCGGTGGCGGATAAGAGTTCCCTGATGGGCAGGCTTTGGTTTGCAAATCAACTGGTAACTCTCTAGGAGAGATCCATCTTGGAGCACCAAGTTAAATGAACTTGCCCTGTAGGGAACATCTGCTGAAAGGTGAGGTAAAAGGTTATATTTGCATGTCTAAAGGAATGAGTAGGAAGTGGGAAACGGGAACAGGGGAACGAGAAAAGAAGAGAGAAAAAATAATTAACCATCTCTTAGAAAAACGGGGCTACTCACAGTCCCTCAGCTGAATACCCTCGAAGTGTGTTTGACCCAGGCTCACAGCCGTCCCTGGTGGGGGTGAGCCCCAGTTGCCCACTGCGGTTAACTCAGACTTCTAGGGCTTTCCTCCCTTCTGGTCTCACTGGTCCCCTCCCTCACTGCCTTTAGATTTCTGACCTCTACTTGCTGATTTACCTTGAGCAATTACTTAGACTTTGTGCCTTAGGGACCTCATTTGTAACATAGGGTGGTCATAGTACCTGCTATGATGAGGACAAAAGAAGCTAACATGTACCAAGTGCTTAGAACAGTGCCTGGCACATAGTATGTCCTCAAAAATGTCAGTCATGGCTACATAAATAGAACAAGTAAGCAGGCTGTGGGAAATGAAACTCACCCGGCCAGCTTCGGTTTCCACCTCTGTGAAATGTACATCAAAATGTCTATTTGGAGAGATCACTGTGAGGGGTACATTGAATGACATAACCTATGTCAGGTACAGAGCACAGGGCTTGGCCCAGAGCGGGCTAGTGCTGGACATGCTAACTGCTCTATTTTCATCAAGCGGCTGTGCTGTCAAGAGAGAATGACCTCTACCAAGCAAAAAGGGCCAAGAGTTGGGGTGCAAGTGAGACCATTTCTGACTCCCAGGCCACTTCCTCCTTTGTCACTGGAGAAAGGTGCGATTTCAGGCAGGTCGTGTCCCTTGGGCCTTGGTTTTAACATCTCTAAAAAGGAGTGATTGGATTTGGGGGATTGCTAAATGATATCCTACCGGCTCTAAAGATCTAGGGAGAGCCCCTGTCCTGAAATGGACACACACACATACACACACACGTTCCTATACACACGTAGACAAACACATACTATACACACACATACATTCACACATACACAATACATACATATACTCATATACACACATGCTTATGTAACCAATAGGTTCTTCCTTCCTGCTGCACAAATAAAGAACATGCCATAGCAGTAAGGAAAGAATTTAATTGACTTGTAGCCAGCCACACCACACAGGAGATGGAGTTATCACTCAAATCAATCTCCTCCAAGGCTCAAAAGCAGTTTGGGTAAGGGGTGGGGGTGGCCAGGCAATGGGTGCTTGCTGCTGATTGGTTGGAGTGGAGATGAAATGGGGGGGCGGGGGGGTCAAAGCCGTTGTCTTGAACTGAGTCACTCCTGGGTGGGGTCACAGAAGCCTTCAGGTCCAGGTGGAGCCATGGGTGTCAGACATGCAAAAAATATCTGAAAAGATATCTCAAAAGGTCAGTCTACAATAGTGATGTTATCTGCAGGATCCCTCTGGAATAATGGCTATGCCTTATCAGAAATCAGGTTCCTCTTCTCCCCCTAGTCTAATGGCCTTTCATCAGCTTTAAAAGGCAGTTGACTTTTGGGGAAGGCCTAGTATAATTTAAACTATAACCTTGGCAGGGTGCTGTAGTTCATGCCTGTAATCCCATCACACTCGGAGGCCAAGGTGGGTGGATCACTTGAGGCCAGGAATTCGAGACCAGCCTGGGCAACAGGGCAAACCCCATCTCTACTAAAAATGCAATAAAATTAGCTGAGTGTAGTGGCATGGACCTGTCTCAGCTACTTGGGAGGCTGAGGCATGAGAATCACTTGAACCTGGGAGGCGGAGGTTGCAGTGAGCTGAGATCGCACCACTGGACCCCAGCCTGGGCAACAGAGAGAGACCCTGCCTCTAAATAAATAAATAAATAAATAGACCCTGCCTCTAAATAAATAAACAAACAAACAAACAAACGATAATCTAAATGTCTCCCAAAGTTAGCTTAGCCTAAGCCCAGGAATGATTAAGGCAGATGCAAGATGGGGGTGGGTTAGATTAGATCTCTTTCACTGCCATAATTTTCTCAATGTTACAATCTTTGCAAAGGCGGTTTCACTCACACACACACTGCAGAGAGGAAGCTGCTGTGGCCACATTGGGCCAGTGAGTCACCTCTGGAAACTTTAGTCTCCAGGCTTGGTTGGCCTTGAAAATCACCCTAGAGAAGAATAATGTGTCCAGAAAACATTTCCAGGCACTTCCATGTGCTGTGCAAATGCTGTTTTCTTCTTAGGTCCCTCCTCTCCTTTTGTCACTTTGCAAATGTCTGCAGCTGCCTTGGCCAAGTGTGGGATCAGGTCACATTGCTCTGCCGAGGGCTGGGCTGGGGCCCAGGAAGCCAGACTCTCCAGATCAGCCTGCCCTGTCCTCCCACCCACCTCTTCCCAGCCCCTGCAAGAATTCAGTTAGCCCGGAGGAAGAAGGCAACAGCCCTTGGGGGTGTTTTACTGGGCTCCTCAAACATGGCTGCAGCCCTTCCCAGGAAGCCAGGTTGAGAGAAAACTGCAGAACAGATGGGGCCTGGGAAGGAGGAAGCATTGGACTGAAGAGGCACAGAGACGAGCAGGGAGAGGGCTGAGTGATGCAGGTGCAGCCTCTGGGCTGGCTCCAGGCCTTAGACACACATGGCAGGCCTTCGCTTAGTGCCTGGACAGCTCCAGTGGGCAAGCAGAACAACTTTCTTGTTTTTCTGTACCTGTGCCCCATTTCTGATTCGGAGTTCCTTTGCCATTAGGCTGGTGGGGAAAAATATGTAACTTCTTTCTTTTTGTTTTTTGGAGACAGGATCTCACTCTGTCGCCCAGGCTGGAGTGCAGTGGTTCCATTTCGGCTCACTGCAACCTCCATCTCCAGGGTTCAAGCATTTCTCCAGCCTCAGCCTCCCGAGTAGCTGGGCCGACAGGTTCATGCCACTGTACCCAGCTAATTTTTGTATTTTTAGTAGAGATGGGGTTTCACCATCTTGCTCAGGCTGGTCTCAAACTCCTAGGCCCAAACAATCCAGCTGCCTCAGATGCCACTAGGATTACCACCCCACCTGACCTAAATATGTAATTTCTTCCAGGATTTATGTCCTAGTTTTGAGGTCTTTGTGCAACATCACATGGTAGGATTTGGTCCTCAGAAAACCATCCATCACTCTGACGCTGTCCTTGCTGCACTCCCAGAGCCCCTTCAGGGCCAATGTTTTCTTGTTACTTCAACGTGGTCAGCCTGGAGGATCTCACTACCTCCCCGAGACCTGCTCCAGGGCCACAGATCTCTTGCCATCTGTCATTCATTTCTGGGACGGAAGACCCTGCTGGTTCTGGAGGAGTGTGGGGTCTAGTCTCCCCTCTACTTCTAGCCAAGGTGCCTTGAGCATTTGCATGAATCTTCTCTTCACTTTTTCTCGCTTCTAGACACAGCTCAGTTCCCTAAGGGTTCAGGCCTTTAAGAAAGAGTTTTAGGGTACTCCTTACTCTGCCCCTGCCCCCAATGCTGCTTGAATGCGGGAAAGGAAATGGGAAAATACAGGGAGAAAAACGAACATCGATGAGTGTCTCAAAATAATATCCTGCCACATACATTATCCCATTTAATCTCACCACAATCCTCTGAGTGTTTTTGTTTTTGTTTTTTTAGATGGAGTTTCACTCTTGTTGCCCAGGCTGGAGTGCAGTGGGGTGATCTTGGCTCACTGCAACCTCTGCCTCCTGGGTTCAAGCTATTCTCCTGCCTCAGCCTCCCAAGTAGCTGGGATTACAGGCACGTGCCACCCACCATGCCCGACTAATTTTGTATTTTTAGTAGAGATGGGGTTTCTCCATGTTGGTCAGACTGGTCTCAAACTCCCAACCTCAGGTGATACGCCTGCCTCAGCCTCCCAAAGTGCTGGGATTACAGGCATGAGCCACCGCACCAGCCTACAATCCTCTGATGTTATCCACATTTTATAGGTGGGGAAACCAAGGCTTAATAAGGTCATATAACTAGTAATTCTGTGTCCTTCCCATCTATATTCCTGAAAACACTGAAGTAGATCCCAAACTTTTTTTTTTTTGTACACAGAACTCTTTTCTCCTCTCTCTCTCTCTCTCTCTCTCTCTCTTTCTTTCGAGACAGGGTCTTCCTGTGTTGCCCAGACTGTTCTCAAGTGATCCTCCCACCTTGGCCTTCCCAGTGTACTGGGATTACATGTGCACCTGGCCCACAGAACTCTTTATTCAAAAGAATCTCCCTTGAAAAACCTGAAAGTGTGTTGCTGCTCTGGTCGAAGGCAACTGGGATGAGGAGCTCAGGGGTTGCCTCCTTATTTTCACTTCTGGATGCACCTGTGACGCTTCTGTGACTTCACAGGCTCCAAGAGCACATTTGGAAACCTCTGGGCTGTATGACCTCCAGGCAGGTTCTAAGGCCAACCCCTCAACTCACTATGCATGGATTGTGACACTCCTTGGTGCCCAGCCCAGCGAATTTCCTTGGAAGATGCTGGCTTCTTGGCACGTGTAGTCAAAACGTCCTGCTTCGTTCTTCCCCAGACTGCTGGAGCCCACTCCTGGATGGGATGTCAGGGCCAGATCCATGGCTTCCTGAGAGAATCTGGAGGCTGGCCCACCTCCCGCTGCCCAGTCCCTCCAGTGTGTCCAACATAATCAGCCCAAACTGCATGGGGCCAATTTATTTAAATAAATGTTAATCCTTCTCAGAGCTAGATGAATGGGGGCCTTTGGAAACAGTGCTACAATTTGTCCCCTGAGGTAAGTCTTTTTTTCTTTTTTGCAATCATCTCTTCATTGAGGCTGCTGCCATCTCATCCCCTTTTGATTCATAAAATCAATGTGTCTAGAAATGTTCAGCCTGGGCAATACAGTGAGACCCTGCCTCTACTAAAAATTAAAAAAAAAAAAAAATTAGCTGAGCATGGTGGTATGTGCCTGTAGTCACAGCTACCCAGGAGGCTGAGGTGGGAGGATTGTTTGAGCCCAGGAGGCAGAGGTTGCAGTGAGCCAGGATCATGCTACTGCACTCCAGCCTGGGTTACATGGAAAGACTCTGGCTCGGAAAGAAGGAAGGAGGGAAGGAAGGAAGGAAGGAAGAAAGGAAGGAAGGAAGGAAGTAATACTCACAGCCCTTGGGTTTTTGTAGCTCATCCCTCCATCCATCCACTCATGGGATAAGCATCAGATGAGCATCTGAGTACTAGGTGCTGTGCTAAGCCCTGGGGATGTAAAGACAAGGAAGACTCATCTCCTGTACAGTGCCCAGTTCCCAGTTCCCAGCTCGTGCATCTGTGCTTTTCCAGCCCTGGGAAATTGTCATGGACATTTGCTGGCACTGGGCCCCCTCACAGCTCTCTGCTCTTGCTTCCCATTGCCTGCCTCCTGCCAGCACAGTCTTGGTGAGACACAAAATCAGGGAGCCTTGCCCTCCCATCATGGAAGCCAAAGGGGTCTCTGAAGGTTTTCCCTGCCCCAGTTCTTCCTCTCCCTGCCCCAGTGAGACCAAAGCATCGACACCTGACCTCAGCCCTTCCAGTCAGAGCACTTCCCAGGACTTTGAAACAAGGTGGGAGAGGCAGTTGACTTCTTCACCACAGCCACACAGCCTGACTGCCAAGAACCTCTCTGCTGCTTCCTGTTCTTTGTCCAGACCTAGTTCTCCAACCTTCCTGTGGGTTCTGGGCATCTCCCAAGTTTTCTTTTTTATTTAAAGACAACCAGAGTTGGTTTCTGTTTCCTGCAGTTAAGGATCCCTGGCCAGGCATGGTGGCACATCCCCATAATCCCAGCACTTTGGGAAGCCACGGCGGGAGGGCTGCTTGATGCCAGGGTGTCTAGACCAGCTTGGGAAATATAGCAAAACCCTGTCTCTACAAAAGATTTTAAAATTTGCTCTGCATAGTGGCATGGTCTGTAGTCCTAGTTACTCGGGAGGCTGAGGCAGGAGGATCTCTTGAGCCTCAAGAGGGTTCAAGGTTACAATGAGCTATGATGGCACCACTGTACCAGCCTGGTAACAAAACAAGACCCTGTCTGTAAAAATAAATAAATTTTTAAAAAAGATCATTGACAAGCACACTGGGTTCTAGCTGTAATTTCAATTGTATCGAACATGCTGGAAACATACTTTGCCAAGCACCTGTTCTGGGTCAGGTGTTGTGGATATATTGACCTAGAGGAAGACAGACAAGTAAACGGTCAGTGTTTAAATTACGGGAAATGTGGAAGCCTAGAGAACAACAGAGGAAGAGGTCAGCTCCACCTGAGGGGAGGAGGGGCCAGGAAAGCTTCAGAGAGCAGGTCATCCCAACGGGGGCAGGGGGGGGTCCCTGTTTTGCCCCTGCCCCACCTGCACCCTCTCCGCCTTCTCAACACAGCAACCTGAGGGATCATTTACAAATCACATCAGGTCACGGCTGGACTCAGAGCTCTCCAATGGCTCCCATCTCAGAGTCAAAGCTGAGGTCCTGCTGAAGCGGCGTCACTATCTGGGGCAAATACCCGAGGTTTCCTGTCTCACGCCAGGGAAATTGAAGACACAGACACACAAGAAGTGAGTTTAAGAGTGGAGGTTAAACAGGCGAAAGAAAGAGAAGAGAACAGCTTTCTTTCCTGCAGAGAGAGAGGCTTCCGAGTGGATCTTCCGGTTTTGTGGTGAAAAGCACTGGGCG
>NW_016829788.1:0-29477 GCF_001698545.2 Rhinopithecus bieti | reverse complement strand
GTGTCTGATTTACATAGGGCCTGAGCGATTGGTTGGGCCAGGTGTGACGTTTGCATAGTACGTGAAAAAGCTGGCCATTCCACCCTAATCTTTTATTATACAGATTGGGTCTCTATCTGGCCGGCGCCATGTTGTCTGTTCCTTACTGTACATGTGGTTGACAAAGGGAAGAAAAGTTGAACATGACATTTTGGCCCCCAGGTAGCATTTTCCTGTCGGCACAGCTGCCAGCATTCACCCGTGCAAGTTTCCAGCTTGCTTATCTACGTCTGCAGCTCGATTTTAAAGGCTGCTCTTTGTTAGAAAAGAAATGCTTTGGGGCTGCTTTTGATTAAAAGAAAACCTTACTGAGGACATCCTTGCCCTCATTATCTGCCTAAGAAATTTCTTTCATTTTTATTCTATTTTATTTTATTTTTTGAGACAGAGTCTCGCTCTGTTGCCAGGCTGGAGTGCATTGGTGCGATCTTGGCTCACTGCAACCTCCGCCTCCTGGGTTCAAGCGATTCTCTTGCCTCAGCCTCCCAAGTAGCTGGAACTACAGGCACCCGCCACCATGCCCAGCTATTTTTGTATTTTTAGTAGAGACAGGGTTTCACCATGTTGGCCAGGATGGTCTCGATCTCTTGACCTTGTGATCCACCCTCCTTGACCTCCCAAAGTGTTGGGATTACAGGCATGAGCCACCATGTCCAGCCAGAAATGTCTTAACTCCTATATCACTACGATGCTCTAGAAGGCCTTATATGCCCAGCAAAGACTACATCTCGCAGTCCTTGGGCAGCTGGGTAGGGCCTAGTGCCAACCTCTCAGCAATGGGATGAAATTGCAGTAAGTGGGTGCATCTTCGCCGTCACTTGCCTAGGAGGAAATGCTGGACTTGAACTTCTTCACTGTACCTTCCCACTCTGCCTAGAATGTCCACAGCCAGAGCAGCCCCGGAACCCACAAGGAGGGGTTAACTCCTGGCTCCTGAATGACTGTGTGGAACAGAGCTGCCTTCTGTCCATCATATGTGCAGTGGGGCCTCCAAAGGTTTCAGAAGTGAGCAGCCCTGGTCTGCTGCCCTCTCATGTTCCTGCAGCTGGTTTTGATAAGTAGTTGGACTTTCCTATCTCTGTCAGATGTTAGTTATCAGCATGTTTTCCTCCATGTTTCTTCTAAGTTGGAGCTGCCTTAAATCTGCTGTAGGCTGGGAAATCAGACCATCAATTTCCTAGAACAGTGACTAACGTAAACAGGTTCTGAGGGAGGCCTGAGAAGACCACTTGTGACAAAAGTGGGTGTGATTTAGCACATAGGCTCTGAGGTGTCTAGAGCTTATCAGAGGCTGTTTTGACCTTATTCTTATTTTCTCTTGTTTTCCAGACTTTGGAGTTTGCTGAAATGTAACCTCAGAATAAGTGGGGTGTGACTGCCCTCTCTCCTTTGAGGGAAAAGAAAAAGTATTTTCAGGCCGGGTACGGTGGCTCATGCTTATAATCCCAGCACTGTGGGAGGCTGAGGTAGGTGGATCGCTTGGCCTCAAGAGTTTGAGGCCAGCCTGGGCGAAACACTGTCACAACAAAAAATACAAAAATTAGCCAGGCATAGTGGCACATACCTGTGGTCCCAGCTACTTAGGAGGCTGAGGTGGGAGGATTGCTTGAGCCCAGGAGGTTGAGGCTGCAGTGAGCCATTATTTCACCACTGCGTTCCAGCCTGGGTGACAGGGCCAGACTATGTGTCAAAAAATAAAATAAGTATTTTCATCCCTCCTTATTAACAGGGAAATTGTGACCCAAAGACAATACTCATCAAAATCCAACCAGTTTTTTGTGATCTGAGTTTGTTTTAAAAAAAAAAAATCCTGACCAGGCACGGTGGCTCATACCTGTAATCGCAGCACTTTGGGAGGCTGAGGCAGGCGGATCACCGGAGGTCAGGAGTTTGAGACCAGCCAGGTGGGCCAACATGGCAAAACCCTATCTCTACTAAAAATACAAAAATTAGCTGGGCATGGTGGTACATGCCTGTAATCCCAGTTACTTGGGAGGCTGAGGCAGGAGAATTGCTTGAACCTAGGAGGCGGAGGTTGCAGTGAGCTGAGATCACGCCATTGCACTCCAGCCTGGGCGACAGAGGAAGACTCTGTCTCAAAAAAAAAAAAAAAAAGTCCAACTAGTTTTTCTATGGAAATAGACAAGTTTTTAAAAAATGTATATAATAAAGGACTGGGGGTCAAGACCAGCTAGGACACTATTGAAGAAGAAAGTGAGAAATAAGATGGGAGGGGCTTGTCCTACCATAATAAAGAATTATTATTAGCAAGACAGACAAAGAGACCATGGGGCTGAACAGAGGACCCAGAGATGGGCCACATATTGATGGGAACTTGGACTGTGACAGAGGCGGTTTTACTACACATCAGAGGGAAAAGAAGACACCAATTTGTACATGATACCAGAACAGCTGTCTAACAGATGCGAAATGTAAAACTAGATTCCTTCCTCACATCACACACAAAGACAGACTCCGGATATATTTTTTAAAACTAAATATAAAAAGCCAAACTTTAAAACTTAAAAAAAATCTGCAAGCAAATACAACCATGAACTTGAAGGGGGGTGAGTTTCTTAAATAAGATAAGAAGGACATAATTTATAAAGGAAAATGTTAATGAATTTGACCACCTTGAAATTTTAAACTTCTTTATGATGAAACCATAAATATGAAAAGGCAAGATATTGGCAATTCATTACAACTTGTTTGTGTCCAGAATACATCAATAAAAGAAGAACAATTTAAGAGAAACAGGAAATTCACAGAAGAGGAAACCGGAATTGTCATAAACAAATGAAAAATGCTCAACCTCACTAGTAATTATGATAATTCAAATCAAAATAAAGACTTCATTTCACACTCATCAGATTGGCAAAAATTAAAAAGCCTAATAACACCATATTGGCAAAGATATGGGGAAATGAGAAGTCATAAGTGGCTGGTGGGAATATAAATTGGTAGAAACTTAAAATCCTTTATTTGCAATTCCAAAATAGAAAAACTCTGAAAACTAAGTTTGCTCCCCTAAATTTGGTTTAAACTCCCTTATTTATTTATTTATTTATTTATTTATTTATTTATTTTTGAGCCAAGTCTCGCTCTATTGCCCAGCTGGAGTGCAGTGGTGAGATCTCGGCTCACTGCATTCTCTACCTCCCGGGTTCAAGAGATTATCTTGCCTCAGTCTCCTGGCAACCTCCACCACACCTGGCTAATTTTTGTATTTTTAGTGGAGAAGGGGGTTTGCTATGTTGGCCAGGCTGGTCTCGAACTCCCGACCTCAGGTGATCTGCCCGCCTGGGCCTCCCAAAGTGCCGGGATGACAGGCGTGAGCCACCGCGCCCGTTCTGGTTTAAACTCACTTTGTGATAAAACCTGATATGAACCAATTTGAGGCTACCTGTAGTGTTAATATTAACATATTAATTTAATATACTCATGGCAGCGGCGGGCCGTCCGCAGCGCTGGGGCACGGGCGGCGGTGGCAGGAGGGGCTGCCGGAGCAGCAGTGGCGACTGGGGGTACACTGTGCTCGCGTCCCGGAGGCAACCGACTGCGCCGCCCTCACCCTCGCGCGGCCGGGCGGGACGTGCCCCCAGGCCCGAGCCTCCGGGGCTCAGGACCCTGGCCCCGCGTCGCCGCTCTCGCCCGCTGCTGCTGCCGGGAGACCGCTGGGAGGAGGCGAAGCTGGGGCCTCATTCCGGGGCCCAGCGCCGGAAGGGAGAGCGGCGCCTACCCTACCAAGGGTGCGGAGTTCCTGCGCCTCCGGAGGAGGCTCTGCGTAGGGCCGCCCGGGGCCGTGTCCCTGGGGTCCGCCCCGCATCCGGGTGACCGCGGGCCTGACACTCTCGAAGGCTGGGCCGGGGCCCACCATCCGCTCCGGAGGCGCCCCGCCCCGGGCCGTGCCGCGAACCGGGCGAGGGGAACTCCGGGCCACTCCTGAGTGCCGCGGCCACGGGGATAGGTTCGCGGAGACGATGCCCCTGCCCCAAACCCAGACCCGGCCCCAGCCCTGCGAGGACCAGGAGCCCCCGCCCCAGGCCGCGAGGGGTGCGGCCCCGGCATCATGCTCCACGTAGCAGGCGGGCGCCGAGAGCGGCAGCAGCCTCACCCTCCCGATAGCGGCAGCAGCCACCCAAGTCCGGACTGTGGACCCAGGCCTCTCTGCACTTTTGGGGGACCAGGAAGTTGCTCGCCTTGTCCTTGCAGGCTTGGAGGTGCCCGCTCCCGTTGCCCCGGCTCGGATCTCGAAGTGGGGTTGGGGCCCAGCCCTCGGGCTGTCACAGCCCGGCCTGGTGTGTGCACGCTAGGAGCATTGCTGACGCGCCCCACTGGTTTCAGATCAATTTTGGGGAATTTGGCGATAGCTACTAAAAGTCGAAGATGTGCATGCACTGTGATCTAGCAACCATATGCCTAGCAAAATAGGCCGGGCGCGGTAGCTCACGCCTGTAATCCCAGCACTTCCGGAGGCTGAGGCGGGTGGATCACTTGAGCCCAGGAGTTTGAGACCATCCTCCTGGTCAACATGGCAAGACCCGTCTCTACAAAAAATTTTAAATTTAGCTGGGTATGGTCGCATGCGCCTGTAGTCTCAGCTACTTGGGAGGCTGAGGTGGGAGGATTGCTTGAACCTAGGATGTTGAGGCTTCAGTGAGCTGTGATTGTGCCAATGCACTCCAGCCTGGGTGACAGAGCAATACCCTGTCTCAAAAGGAAAAAACGCCCACACATCAATTCAAGAATTTTCACTGCAGTGCTGTGTAATAACAAAAATGGAAACAACCAACAGTCCATTAGGAAGGGAACAAATAAATAAATAGTTTTATTCAAACAATGGGAAACTATAGAGCATTTTAAATTAACGAATCAGATCTACAATGTACTAACATGGGTAAATCTCAAAAAAATGAGTGAAAAAACAAATTTCAAAGAGATTTACACAGTATGATAGTATATATGTATATATATTGTTAATGTATGTGTTATATGTGTGTATGTAATCCCAACACCTTGGGAAGCTGAGGTGCATGGGTCACTTGAGCCCAGGAATTCGAGACTAGCCTGGCCAACATGGTGAAACTCCATCTCTACTAAAAATACAAAAATTAGCCAGGCGTAGTAGCTTATACCTGTAATCTCAGCTACTTCAGAGGCTGAGGCAGGAGGATCGCTTCCTGGGTCCCCGTATTTTATATATGTATATACCTCTGTAGTAAATGTGTATGTATGTATGTGTATATATATGGTCAAGAAGAATCTACACTAACTTGAGACACTGGTTACCTATACAAAGGAAAATGGGAGGGCTTTAGATTTATCAGAGTTTTGGGGGTTTTTTTTGGTTTGTTTTTTTCCAAAAAAGAGAAATAGAAAGCAAATATGGCAAACTGTTGACATTTGTTAAACCTGTGTGGGCAAGTACAGAGGTCTGTTTAGTATTCTTTGTGCCATATTATATTATATTATATTATTTGAGACAGAGTCTTACTCTGTCACCCAGGCTGGAGTGCAGTGGCACAGTCTTGGCTCACTGCAGTCTCTGCCTCCAGGGTTCAAATGATCCTCCTTCCTCATCCTCCCAAGTAGCTGAGATTACAGGCACCTGCCACCGCCCCTGGCTAATTTTTGTATTTTTAGTAGAGACAAGGTTTCACCACGTTGGCCAGGATGGTCTCAAACTCCTGGCCTCAGCGATCTGCAGGCCTTGACGCCCCCCAAAGTGCTGGGATTACAGGCGTGAGCCGCTGTGCCCAGCCTGGGTTTGTTATTAAAGGCAGTTTGGCTCTCAGTGCACCCCTTTCCCACGTGATGCCTTCTGCCATGTTATGACATGAGGCCTTCCCCAGAGGCCAAGCAGATGCAGTCCCTTGACCTAGGACTTCCCAGCCTCCAGAACTGTAAGAAATAAATTCTTTTCTTTATAATTTACCCAGTCTCAGGTGTTCAGTTATAACAACAGGAAACAGATGAAGACACGTTTTCCACAGTGGCTGGACCATTTTACATTCCCTCCAACTGCACAAGGGTTTCAATTTCTTCACATTCTTGTCCACACTTGTTATTTTCTGTTTTTGTTTTACAGTAGCAATTCTGATGGATGTGAGGTGATATCTCATTGTGTGACTTAAAAAAAAACACATTACTTTTATTGAAAACAAATGTGCCTTAAGATGTTGGCAACGAGTCATGATATAGACATATATTTCATATAGTGTATTTCTCCCTTTAATTACATTCCAGCAGGAGGTGGAATACCTCCTTGGCTATGAGGAGCAGAAGTATTTCATGAATTGTGTAAGTTGGCCTCCTCATACTTGTACACACACCAAGGATTTCCCCTCCAAAGTATCATATTCAGAAAGACAAAGATCACAGATACATTTAGGAATCCCGTGCTGGTCACAGAGCCAAAATAACACATCATCATGATTTCTTACAAGCAGAAGTTCCTGAACAATATTTTGACCAGTAGTTATTTTAATATCTGCAAGAGCTTTTGCCCAAGCAAGCTTTTGAAGTGCTCGCCAATCGCAAAAGATGACAACAAGAGTAATGACAAAGCCAATCATGGGACGTTTAGGACTACCCTGATATAGGTTCCTATAACCAACATAAAACAGTACACGCAATGCAGTACAGGAAGACAGAGACGGCAAATGTAATAGGATTGTACAGAAGAGTCATCTCCTAGGAGGACTTGACTTTCCAATTTATACCATACACATTCATACCTGGAGGTGACTGAAATGATGCCTGATTTAACCTGAATGGATAATCAGAAGTAGCTGTAATAGTTTCGTCAGTAACTGTAGGAGGACAATTCACTTGAATTTCTGTTTGCTTTTAAAAACCTCCACAGGTGGCAAAAGAGAAGATGGAAGCCGTCTACTCCAGGCCCTCGAGGAAGCTGAGCAGCTCCCTGAGTAGGCTTGAAGTTGATCCGGAAGGCAACATCCTCTAAAGGAAGGAAGGAGAGAGAGTCAGGATGGTGGGGGCCTCACTACAGTTTTGATTTGCATTTCCCTAACGATTAGTGATGTTGAACATCTTCCCAAGTGCTTATTGGCCACTTGTTTATTTTCTTTGGATAAATGTCTATTCAAGTCCTTGCCCATTTTTGAATCAGGATTGATTTTTTTGTGGTCTAGTTGTAGTTCTTTATACACTGTGGATATTGATTCCTTATCAGATCTATGATTGGAAAATATTTTCTACCATTCTATAGGTTCCTTTTTTCACTCTGTTGATTATACTCTTTGACACATCCATGGACAAGATTTTAAAGGGCAGGTAGAAGTCAGACAGTTTGAGCAGCAGTGTAGTGAGGAGAAGGCATTTCACTCGAAGGAAATAGCCTGTGCAAACACACAGAGAGAACCGCAACATGCAGATAGTTGGGTCTTGCTAATACACTGATGAGGGGTAGGAGGTGGGGACAGGTGAGACTGGAGGAACCACATGACAGAGGACGGTCCTAGGCTCGCGAAGCAGCTGGACTTTGTTCTAAGGTGGCACTATTCAAAGAGTGGTCTGAGGACCCTGGCCCAGCACCCCCTACTAGGAGTTTGTTAAAAATGCAAATTCTGGCTGGGATCCTGGCTCATGCCTGTAATCCCAGCACGTTGCGGGGTTGAGGTGGGAGGATTGCTTGAGTCTAGGAGTTTGAGACCAGCCTGGGCAACATAGTTAGACCCCATCTCAATCAAAAAGAATAAAAAACGCAAATTCATGGAGGCCCAGTTTTGGCCTATTGAATCAGAATCTCCGGGATGGGGCCGGAGGATCCGGGTTTTAATCAGCCCCCGGGATTATTCCAAGGTTCAGTAGAGTTTAAGGGAAGTGAAAGAACTGCCGAGGACGGGGTCCGCTGAGGTGTTGGAAACATCCCTAGTGAGAAAGACGGCCCGAGTTGTTGTTCAGGCCGGGCACCCTGGGCTTGGCTGCGTCCCCATCCTCTTCCAGCCGCCCCGTCCCAATCCGACCCCGCCTGAGTTCTGGCCGCCGTCCGACCCCTCGGGGCCCGCCCTGCGCCCCAGCCTACAGGGGTCAGGGGCGCGCGGCTGCAGCCAAGCCCACATTCCTCTTACTTCCCGCCATTGTCCTGGGTTCCTGTGGCCGCGTCTCCACACTCGCCCCCGACCGCCCCACAGTCCCGGGGAGTGATGACTCATTTCCTTTCCCCTGCTGACATCATCGTGCCCCCAGCGTGGCCCGGCCGGGGCGGCGGCCTGCGCCCTCCCAGGTCTCCTCCCAGCGCCTCTAGGCGCGCGGGCGCAGGCGCGGCATGGCCCTTCTCGGCCGGCAGGGGGCGCCGGAGCCCGCTGGGGCTTCCCGGGCCGCCACCGCCACGACCCGGGCCGGAGAGGAGGGAGGGACAGAGAGCGGCTGCGGCCCGGCTGTCCCGCTGAGGGCCTGGCTGGGAGTCAGAACTCTCACGGTCACGGATAGGGAAACTGAGTCCCGAGCCTTGACCAAGGCAGCACAGCCCACCCTGGGAAGTAGGGGACTGGAATTCAGGACGCTCGGCCCCAGGCCCCTGGTTTCCCACAGACCTGCAAGTGTTAATCTTCCCGCACAGGCCGGGCGCGGTGGCTCAAGCCTGTAATCCCAGCACTTTGGGAGGCCGAGACGGGCGGATCACGAGGTCAGGAGATCGAGACCATCCTGGCTAACACGGTGAAACCCCGTCTCTACTAAAAAATACAAAAAACTAGCTGGGCGAGGTGGCGGGCGCCTGTAGTCCCAGATGCTCGGGAGGCTGAGGCAGGAGAATGGCGTAAGCCCAGGAGGCGGAGCTTGCAGTGAGCTGAGATCCGGCCACTGCACTCCAGCCTGGGCGACAGAGCCAGACTCCGTCAAAAAAAAAATCTTCCCGCACCCCATGGTATGTATTTTCAGCAGAGAGTCTGCAGATAATACTCCCCCAATTTCCATCACTTGTGGGCCCTGAAACGTGGTCGCCCTGGAACCATGAGGAGCCCAGGGCCACTTGGGCTCTACCTGGGAAGCACGTAGAGCCTGCAGTTATTCGGCGGCGCTGTCCCCAGCTGACCTGGCTGTGTCGGGAGGTGCCCCTCACCCTCGCATCCACCCCCGCTCCCCAGCACCCACTGCTGGTCCTCAGGACCCGACCCTGTCTCCTCTGCCTTCCCTGTCAGGTTTCAGGGAGGCAGAGGAACTCACTCAGCCTGAAAATTTCAGATATTTCATAAGACCGAGCCACCTAAGAGTGCGTCCCTTTAAGACACATGGAAGAAGTCATGCAAGGCCACACGTGAGCTAGAGCTGAAATCATACCCGTCCTTCCTCAGACCTGTCACCTCCCATGCTGCCCAGATAATGAATGCAAAATGCTCCACCCAGTGTCTGACAGTAGTGTAGGCACTCAGTGAATGGTAGTCCTTGTCATTAGGAAGCTAGTTGCCTAAATTCTCAGGACCTCAGGCTTCCTCATCTGTAAAATGGACGCAGTAGTACAATACCTTATTGTGAGGATTAAATGAGCTCGTGCATGGAAGTTACTTACAGCAGTAGTGTCCGATAAGCATGCAACAGTCCACCAGCACTTGGGCTCCATGAAAGGGGAGTTCTGTTGTTGTCTGTTTTTCGTTTGTCTTGTTTTGTTTAGACAGGGTCTTACTCTTTCGCCCAGGCTGGAGTGCAGTGGTGCGATCATGGCTCACTGCAGCCTTGACCTCCCTAGGCTCAAAAGATCCTCCCATCTCAGCCTCCCAAGTAGCTGGTACTACATAAAGGCAAGTGCTACCATGCCTGGCTAATTTTTATATTTTTTGTAGAGACGGGGTTTCACCATGTTGAAACCTGACCAGACTATGTCAGGCTGGTCTCAAACTCCTGGTCTCAAGGCATCCACCTGCCTCAGCCTCCCAAAGTGTTGGGATTACAGGTGTAAGCCACCGCACCCAGTCTCTGTTGTTGTCTTTTCTTCTTTAATTGACAAATAAAATTTTATATATTTATAATATACAACATGATGCTTTGATATATGTATACACTATGTGTGTCACTGGAATGGCTAAGTCAAATTAATTAATATATGCATTACTCTGCATACGTGTGTGTGTATGTGGTTGTCTTGTGTACTACTATGTCTTTAGGACCTAAAACAGTGTCTGGCACCAAGTAAGAACCCAGTAAATGGAAAGAAGGAAGAAAGGAAGGGAGGGAGGGAAGAAGGACGGACGGAAGGAAGAAGGAAGGAAGAAGGAAGGAAGAAGGAAGGAAGAAGGAAGGAAGGAAGGAAGGAAGGAAGGAAGGAAGGAAGGAAGGAAGGAAGGAAGGGAGGGAGGGAGGGAAAGGAAGGAAGGAAGGAAACCTCTTATTACTGCCTCAGCTGATTTTCCTCTAGTACTTAGGCCTGTCAGAGCAGCCCTGGAAGACCATAGGGGAAGATTCCTGAGGGTCTGTTTGCTTGAGGGCTACAGGGCTTCCTGGGAAGCAGTCATCCTGAGGAAAGAGAGTTGAAGAGCATAAGAGCATTTCAAGGACAGGGCAAGGAGAAAAGAGGGATTTGGGGTACAGCCTCCTCGGTGTTCACAGGAGCACTGTGGAAAGCAGTGGACGATTTCAGGAACATGCCAGAACAAGCATCGTCACAGTCGATCAGTGGTAGCTTCAGGATAATCTGGTGGCCTCACACCTGCTTTGTACACTGATAATTTGGTTGCTTTGGTTATTGGTTTTGCTTTTATTTTTTAATTTTTTATTTACTTATTTAGTTTTTTGAGATAGAGTCTCACTCTGTCGCCTAGGCTGGAGTGCAGTGGTGTGATCTTGGCTCACTGCAACCTCCACCTCCTGGGTTCAAGTGATTCTCCTGCCTCAGGTTCCTGAATAACTAGACTTATAGGCGCCTGCCACCACGCCCAGCTGGATTTTGGTTTTGTTTTTAAATCAGCATTAGCTGTGAGTGGTTGAGTCCTGGGGAGCATCCCTCAGAAAGCTGTGAGACACCTGCTGGGCATTCCCAGGAAGGGCTGCAGGAACTGCTGGCACAGAGCCAAAGAAGCCAGTTACTGTGAGGTGAGGATCTCGCTATGTTGCCCAGGCTGGTCTTGAACTCCGGGCCTCAAGCAATCCTCCCACCTCAGCCTCCCACAGTGCTGGGATGGCCTCCTTGTCGTTCCTAACCATGCTCTGCTCACTCCACCTTAGCACCTTTGCTGTTCCCTCCATCTGGAATCTCTTAGAAATCGCCAAGACTCACTTCCTCACTTTTTTAGGTTTTATCTCAAATGTCACCTACTCAGTGGGGCCCTCCCCACCCCACCCCATTGAACTCAAACCCTCACACCTCCTGACAGCCTGTCTGCCTTCTCTTGTTTCCTTCCACAGCACATGGTCCGCAGACCCCACCACTCCCTACTGCCTCACAACCAGTCAAATTCATATATTTGCTTTGTTTGCTGGACCCCTGAGAGGGCCGCATTTGCATTTCTTTTCTTTTCTTTTTTTTTTTTTTTTTTTTTTTTTTTTTTTGAGATGGTGTCTTGCTCTGTCACACAGGCTAGTGTGCAGTGGTGCAATCTCAGCTCACTGCAACCTCCGCCTCCCGGGTTCAAGCAATTCTCCTGCCTCAGCCTCCTGAGTTGCTGGGATTACAGGCACCTGCCACTACCCCTGGCTAATTTTTGTATTTTTAGTAGAGATGGGGTTTCGCCATGTTGGTCAGGCTGGTCTCGAACTCCTGACCTCATGGTCCGCCCACCTCGGCCTCCCAAAGTGCTAGGATTACAGGCTTGAACCACCACGTCCAGCCCACCTTTGCATTTCATAAGCGAGACTCAGAGAAAGTGACTCCTGGAGAAATCCCCTTAGCCTCCTCTACCAGGATGGTTTTGGATTCCTCTCCAGCTAGCAGTTGGAAAATAGTAGCCTGTGTCATCTAAAATCATGAGGTCATCCTCAGGTGCCTTCTCTTTGGTTCTTGACTTGCCCCCTATTCTTCATACTCACCTCCTGAATAATGTCCACATAGTTATAAGATGAAGGGAGGGACCCAGCTGGGTGTTACCTCCTTAACCTGCCTGGTCAGCACCTGCTTAAGGCCCCTGATCCTGCATCACCTTTTCTGAGAAACCTTCCCTGACTACTTCCCTGCCCTGCCCTGTCCACCAGCCAGCCTGATCTGACCACGTTGCTCCCAGGATGAATGCCTGTCAGGACCCCCTTCCCTCTAGGTTGGACTAATTTGATCTGGGTCGGCTTCCCCCGCCAGACCGTAGGCTTCGTGAGGGCAGGGGCTGTGAGTTACTTCTCTTTGAGTGCCTAGGGATTGGCTGATGTGGTGCTCAATAAATGAGTTCTGAAAGTGTAAATAAAAGAATGAATGAATTGGCTGGGCATGGTGCCTCACGCCTGTAATCCCAGCACTTAGGGAGGCTGAGGCTGGAGGATCACTTGAGCCCAAGAGTTCAAGACCAGCCTGGATGACATGGTGAAACCCCAACTCTACAAAAAATACATAGATTAGCAGGGCATAGTGGTGTGTGCCTGTAATCCTAGCTACTCGGGAGGCTGAGGTGACAGGATCAGTTGAGCCCGGGAGGCTGAGGCTTCAGTGAGTGGACATAACACCATTGTACTCCAGTCTGGGCAAGACAGTGAGACCCAATCTCAAAAAGAAAAACAAAAAAACAAAACAAAAGAATAAATGAATAAAAGGAGGAAGGATGGAGAGAGAGAAAGAAGGAAGGGACTTGTTAATTAATTTGCTCCTTACCTTCCACACATTTGCCTGGAAGAGTTCTGTTGCTTTAAATGTCACCCCCAAGGCTGGAAGTGTGTCACCCCCCACAGAAGAGGAACCCTGGGCTGGGGCCAGCCCTACAGAGACTCATCTCCATTCCACCCCTGACCATAGCGTCACACCCAGTTTCTGCTTGTTCTGTTTTTTGTTGTTGTAAGTTTTATGATTCAATATACATGCCCAAAATAATCAAAATCAGAAGTTGACAGTTTCATGAATTTTCAATGTGAGCAGATTCACGTAAGCAGCACCCAAATTAAGAAAGAGAATGCAAACAGCTCCTGCCCTGTGCTGCCTTCAGTCACTAGCTTCCCAAGGCTGACCCTTCTAACCCTATCAGCATTAATTTTCATGCTTTGTATTTTATTTTATTGTATTAATTTTATTTTATTTTATATTACATTTTATTTTATTATTTTATTTTATTTTAGGACAGAGTCTTGCTCCATTGCCCAGGCTGGAGTATAGTGGTGCTATCTTGGCTCACTGCAACCTCTGCCTCCCAGGTCTAAGCAATTCTCCTGCCTCAGCCTCCAGAGTGGCTAGGACTAACAGGCACACACCACCATGCCTGGCTAATTTTTGTATTTTTAGTAGGGATGGGGTTTCACCATGGTGGCCAGTCTGGTCTCGAACTCCTGGCCTCAAGTGATCCACCTGCCTCGGCCTCCCAAAGTGCTGAGATTACAGGCGTGAGCCACCGTGCCCGGCCTACTTTATTTTATTTTGTGAGATAACGTCTTGCTCTGTCACCCAGGCTGGAGTGCACAGCTCTAAAACAAAACAAAAGAGCTATAGGACAAAAGGGAAGAACCAGAGGAGCTGGTTTTCTGGAATGTACCAGAAACAGAGCTGGAGCAGACTGCCAGCCTGGAGTGCACAGTTCACTGCAGCCTCAACCTCCCAGCCTCAAGCTATCCTCCCAGTTCAGACTACAGGCATATGCCACCACGCCTGGTTGATTTTTTTGTCTTTTTGCAGAGACGGAGTCTAATTGTTTCCTAGGCTGGTCTTGAACTCTTGGGCTCAAGCAATCCACATGACTTGGCCTCCCAAAATGCTGGGATTACAGGTGTGAGCCACGGTGCCTGGCTGTATTTTATATAATTATAACATTGCAATATATATTCTTTTGAGTCTAACTTCTTCTGGTTAATGCTGTGTATGTGAGATTTATTCTCACTGTGGTTTATTCCTTCTCATTGCTGTATAATATATTCCACGGTGTAGGTAAGCCACAATTTATTTATTCATTCTGCTGATGGACGTTTAAGTCATTTCCAGTTGTTGGCTATTAAGCATATAGCTTCTGTGACCATTCTCGTACCTGTCTTGGGGAACATATGTGTGTATTCATGCTGGGTATGTACCTAGATGTGGACTGCTGGGTCAGAGGCAAGTTTCTGTTCAACTTAGCGGAAAGTTGCCATTTTCCAAAGTGACTGGAACAATTTTCACTTCCACCGGCCGCGTATGAGAGTTACGGTTGCTTGTCGTGCTCATCAATACTTGGCTGTACCTGTTTTTCGTTTGTTTGCTTTATTTTTTGTGTTTTGTTTTTTGGCCGGCTATTCTGGTGGGCGGATTGTTTCATTTTTGACCACATGCTTCTTCCCCCTGGCAGTCTGCTCCAGCTCTGTTTCTGGTACATTCTGGAAAACCAGCTTCTCTGGTTCTTGACTCTTGTCCTATAGCTCTTTTTGTTTTTGCTTTTAGAGGTGGGGCCTCACTCTGTTGCCCAGGTTGGAGTGCAGTGGCATGACCATAGTTCACTTCAGCCCTGACCTCCTAGGCTCAAGTGATCCTCTTGCCTCAGCCTTCTGAGTAGCTGGGACCACAGGCAGGCACCACCACTTCTGGCAAATTTATTTTTATTTTTATTTTTTTAGAGATGAGGTCTTGCTATGTTGCCCAGGCTGGTCTCAAACTCCCTGGCTCCACCGATCCTCCAGCCTCAGCCTCCTGAGTAGCTGGGATGACAGACATGAACCACCATGCCCAGTGCCTTGCAGTCTTGCTCCAGGGTTTGTCTCCACCCCTGCAGACCTGAGACAGCCCTCTCAGCTGCGCTCAAGAACTCCCTTCCATGAGGGGCATTCCGGCCTTGGGTGGCAGCTCCTACAGGATATGGACCCCTGGGGATGAGGATGGGGAAGAGGAGGAGGGCGTCAGGAGCTGTCTCCAAAGCCTGCGCAGGCCCTTCCCACAATCTCTTCTTACTCATTTAGCCACTTTGTGGGCCCTCATCTTATTATAATCAAAACATTGGGTAGACATAAAGAATAACTAAATATATGTGCTAAAACTATTAAACTCTTAGAAGAAAAGAGAGGGGAAAATCTTCAGTAGCTTAGGTTTGGAAGTCATTTCTTAGCTATGACATCCAAAGCATAAGCAACCAAAGAAACATTTGATAAATTGGACTTCATCAAAATTTAAAACTTTCATGCTTCAAAGGACACTGTGAAAAGAGTTAGAAGGCAACCCACAGAATGGGAGAAAATATTTGCACATCATAAATCTGATAAGGGACTTGTATTTAGAATACAGAAAGAACACTTGGAACTTACGTGTTAGTGTGAAAGTAACTGCGGTTTTGCCATTAAAAGTTTGCTATTACCTTTAACAGCAAAACCACAATTACTTTTGCACTAATCTAATAATGTGATCAAAGCTGCCAGAAGCTAGAAGAGGACTGTGGCCCTGCTGACACTTGGGTTTCAGGCTTGTAGCCTCCAGACCTGTGGGAGAATAAATGTCTTTTGTTTCAAGCCACTAAGTTTGTAGCAATGGCAGCCCTAGGAAATGAATGCAGGAAATTACACTGATGTAGCAAAACGTTTGAAAGCCTGTTTCCCTAAGTACCTGTGTGTGTCCCTGTCCTTGCATGTGTGGTGGCTGCCGCCTCCCCCTCACTCCCAACTTCCACCATTCAAATAACCTCACTACCTTTCAGCACTTTCCATAGAAACCCAGCCTGCCAGGCGTGGTGGCTCACACCTGTAATCCCAGCACTCTGGGAGGCCAAGGCAGGAGGATCGTTTGAGTCCAGGAGTTTGAGACCAGCCTGGGCAACATAGTGAGGCTGTCTCTACAAAATATTTGAAAAAGTAGCTGGGCCTGGTGGTGCATGCCTGTAGTCCCAGCTACTTGGTAGGAGGATCACTTGGGCCCAGGAGTTGGAGGCTGCAGTGAGCTGTGATCATGCCACTGCACTCCAGCCTGGGTAACAGAGCAAGACCCCATCTCTGAAAAGAAGAAAAAGAAAAACCCAGCCAGCGCCCCAGCAGTTCTCCCACCCACCGCCCACTATAAAGTCCAAGGGTTGGGTGGGCCTACACAATGTTCCTTAGCCATGGAAAGAGGAGAATGGGAATGCCCATCTCGCTCTTCCCTGTGGAAATCTTTCTCAGGGCATGGCTGCACGGTCCTCCCAACTGCCCTTGACTCTTCCCCCTCCCTCTTTCCCAACATCCATGCCATCACTGTTCTGCCTTCCCAACAACCCTGGAATCAACCCATTTCCCTCCATCGTGCTGCCTCTCCTTGGGCTCTGGCCACACTCCTGGTGTGCTGCCCAATGTTCCTTCACTCTTCAGCCCAGGAGCTCTCCAGCAGTGTGAGTCTGAGCATGCACCCCTGCCGTGCCCCTTCAGCACCTCCCCTTCACTCTAAGGCTGAAGTCCCAGCTCCCAGTAGGGGTCCCCCTGCATTCTGCCAGCCTCTTCAGTGCACACCGCCTGGGTCTCTCCTCTCAAACCACACTGACCTCTGTTCCTCAAACTTCTTGCCTTTGCACAGGCTGTTTTCTCTTCCTCCCACACTTTCCCACCCATCCCCATCAGCCAGCGAACTCTTCCTTGGCCCCCAGTCCCCAGCAGACGCTTCCTCAGGGAAGCCCCGTGTGACCCTCTAAGTCAGAGTTAGCTGATCCTGCTCTGCCCCCGTTATTTAATTTTATTTTTATTCATTTATTTTTTAGACAGAGTCTCACTTTGTTGCCCAGGTTGGAGTGCAGTGGTGAGAACATGGCTCACTGCCGCCTCGATCTCCCGGGCTCAATTGATCCTCCCCCTTCAGCCTACCAAGTAGCTGGGACCACAGGCTCGTGCCACCATGCCCAGTGCTAATTTTTGTATTTTTTGTAGAGATGGAGTTTTGCCGTGTCGCCCAGGCTGGTCTCGAACTCCTGAGCTCAAGTAATCTGCCTGCCTCAGATCTTCTGCCTCCCAAAGTGTTGGTATTACAGGTGTGAGCCACCACTTCTGGCTCCATTATTTAATTAATGAGGGAAGCCATAGTGGGATTATTGACTCACTGTCCAAATTTTAGGAGAAGGGTAATATGCCACAAGAACAGATGATATGATTAATTTTGCTGGAATATACTATTAACTACATTTATTAAGAAACTTAAAAGCTTTAGAAGCATTTAAACATGATATTCATTTATTCTACAAACATTTGAGCATCTACTATGGGTCAGTGACTAGGAACACCCGTGTGAATAAGACTGCACCTGTCCTCAAAAAGGTCATAGTCTGATGATCTCATTCTGTTGAATCGTACAGTGACCCTCTGAAGTATTATTGATTTGTATTGATTAGGACATTTTTGTTCCAAGTGACACAGGACTCCTCAAACAGGCTTTAACAAAAAAGGGAACAGATTGGTTTATGTGACTGAAACGTCGAGGGGCTAGGTCTGGCTTCAGGCATGGCGGGTTTCTGGATTTGATAGTGTCTCCCGGACCATGCCGCCCTGTCTCTTGGTTCTTTCCTCCTTGAGCTGGCACCGTGTTGTCACCCCAACAGCCCTGGGTTCTCTTCTCACAGTGGCCAGGTGGCTGTAGGTTTATATCCCCAGAGCCCCAAGGCCAGTGGGAAAGTGAAAATCTCTTTTCCAGCAGCTCCTGCAGGACCCTAGCCATCCACCCTGATGACCAGCTCAGGTCCCTGGTCTGTCCCTGAGTCAATTACTGTAGCCAGAAGAAAGCAATGTTCCCGGTGGTTTGAGGAACACACCAAAGGCTTTATGTTCTGAATGTGGTATGGGCCCTGCCTGAGAGCTGGGGAGGGGCGGAGCCCAAAGTGAAAACCTACAGGCATTGCTGTAAGAGGGGTGAGTGCAGACCAGGGAGGCAGAGGACAAATGTTGACCACTCTCCCTTCTTTAGAGGCAGGGACATGAGGCACAGAGAGGGGGAGAGTAACAACCTCAAGCCAAACTGCTGGTGCGCAGCAGAGCTAAGACTCGAACCCTGCTCTGCTGATTTCAAGTAGCACTTTCCACACAGCTGCTCTGGCCAGGGAGAGGTCTCAGACACAGGAAGGACCCTGGAGTGCCTACTCAGAGGCCTTCCTTTTATTTGTTATTTTTAAATTTTATTTATTTATTTTTCTTTTGTGACAGAGTCTCTCTCTGTCACCCAGGCTGGAGTGCAGTGCTGCAATCTTGACTTACTGCAACCTCTGCCTCCCAGGTTCAAGTGATTTTCCTGCCTCAGCCTCCCCAGTAGCTGAGATTTCAGGTGCCCACCACCATGCCTGGCTAATTTTTGTATTTTTAGTAGAGACGGGGTTTCCCCATGTTGGCCAGGCTGGTGTCAAACTCCTGGCTTCAAGTAATCCATATGCCTCAGCCTTCCAAAGCACTGGGGTTATAAGCATGAGCCACAGTGCCTGGCAGAGGCCTTTCTTTTAAATAATGAGACATTGGTGGAGGCTGTCCTTCTCACAAACTGGGCTTTAGTCAGTGGCTCTGAGAAAGGAAAGAGCTATACTCTTTGCCATGGGAGTCTTCTATCTTTTCTTTGAAGAAAAATTCCTCTCCTTCCCAGTCATTCCAGCTCTTGCCAAGGATCCTTAGAGCTCCAGACAGAGTTGCTGCTTGACAGATGAGGTCAGTTCAGTGGCAGCTGAGATCCAGACTGTCTTACAGAGCAACATTGTGACCTGCCCAGGGTTCATTGCAAATTGTTAGCGCAGGCCTCCCCATTCTGGGCTCCTTCATCTGCCCATACCACCTTCCCTCCTGTGGGCTGGAAGGCAGACAGAGCATCCAGGAAAAGCACAAGACAGTCTGGTGACCAAGAAAAAGCCAGGTTTCTGTCTGGGGCTCTGTCGCTCACCTGGGGCAGTCAGGCCTTCTCCCTGAAGGCCTGGGCTCTGAGTCTTGCCGGCTCTGCCCTGCCCTCCATCACACCCTAAGCATAAACTTTCTATTCCCCATACATGATCATTACTGTCTATTCCCCATACATAACCATTTCTGTTCAGCTGCTTCCTCTTGCTGAATTAGTTTCTTTTCCTTTTCTTTTTTCTTTCTTTTTTCCTTTTTTTTTTTTTTTTTTTTTTTGTTATTGAGGCAGGGTCTCACTCTGTTGCCCAGGCTAAATGGCAGTGGCACAGTCATGGCTCATTGCAGCCTTGACCTCCTAGGCTCAAGCCATCCTCCCACCTCAGCCTCCAGAGCAGCTGGGACTATAGGTGCTTGCCACTATGCCTGGCTAATTTTTGTATTTTTTGTAGATGGGGTTTCGCTATATTGCCCAGACTGGTCTTGAATTCCTGGACTCAAGCAATCCTCTCGCCTTGGCCTCCGCCACCATGCCCAGTCTCTGAATTAGTTTCACTTATATTTGGTATGAAGTTGAATTGTGTCCCCAAAAAGAGATGTTCAAGTCCTAATACCCAGAACCTGTGACTATGGCCTTTTTTGTAAATAGGGTCTTTGCTGATAAGATCAAGTTGAGATGAAGTTAGACTGGATTAGGTTAGACCCTAAATCCAGTGATTGGTGTCCTTATAAGAGGGAAATTTGGACACAGACACTCAAAGTCTGGAGAAAGAGGAGGAAAAAAAAAGAGAGAGAGAGACATGCACAGAGAAAAGATGATGTGAAGCCACAACCCAGGGAGAAGGCTGCATGAAGACGGAGGCAGAGACTGCAGTGGTGCATCTGTGAGTTAAGGAATGCCAAAGATCACCACAACCCCGGGGAGCTAGGAGGAGCAAGGAAGGGTCCTCTCCCAGAGCCTTCAGGGAGGGCGTGGCCCTGCCAACACCTTGATTTTGGACTTCCAGCCTCTGAAACTATGAGAGAATAAATTTCTATTGTTTTAAGCTGCTGAGCTTGTGGTAATTTGTTGCCGCAGCCCTAGGAAATGAATACAAGGGTAGAGAGAAGGTTAACAAAGTAGTGTATGTCACAAGGAACCATAAAAAGGCTGAGACAATGCTGGGCTCAGATAATGGCTTGTTCACTTCTATTATTTTATTTATTTATTTTTGAGACAGGGTCTGGATCTGTCACCCAGGCTGGAGTGCAGTGGGACGATCTTGGCTCACTGCAATCTCCGCCTCCCAGGTTCAAGCGATTCTTGTGCCTCAACCTCTCCTGAGTAGCTGGGATTACAGGCATGCACCACCATGCCTGGATAACTTTTGTATTTTTAGTAGAGATGGGGTTTCACTGTGTTGACCAGGCTGGTCTCAAATTCCTGGCCTCAAGTGATCTGCCTGCCTCGACCTCCCAAATTGCTGGGATTACAGGCGTGAGCCACTGCGCCCGGCCCACTTGTATTATTATTATTATTTTTTAGACAGGGTCTCGCTCTGTCACCCAAGTTAGAGTGTAGTGGCATAATCACAGCTCACTGCAGCCTCAATTTCCCAGGCTCCAGTAATTCTCCTGCCTTAGCCTTCCAAGGGGCTGGGACAACAGGCTCATGCCGCCATGCACAGCTAATTTTTGTATCTTTGGTAGAGATGGGGTTTTGCCGTGTGGCCCAGGCTGGTCTCAAACCCATAAGCTCAAGTAATCTGCCCACCTCAGCCTCCCAAAATGCTGGGATTACAGATGTCAGCCACCCAGTCTTGTTCCTTTCTTTGCTGCATGAACTTGGGAAGGCTACCTCACCTTTCATAGCCTGAAGGTCAACAGAGTGGTTGTCCATAAATATTAGGAGCTGGCTAGGGCCCTTGCCTGGATGCGGGGGAAGATGGACACCATCTTCAAACACGTGAAGGCTGTCATGAGGACAAAGCATTCAACCTATTCTTCTATGTTTTAAGCACCTCAGGGGAGAAGTTAAACTGAGGAAGAACAGGCCTAAATCAGGGAAGACCTTCCTGTTAGTGAGACTTGCCCAGTAGTGACTGGGAGAGGTCATGAGCTCTCTGTGACTCGAGGGAGATGACACAGAGGCTAAAGGACTGATTGCAGGTCAGTGAGAAAGTCACCCACCACCCACAGACGACTGTTCTATGACAGAGCCAGGATTTAACCCTGAGCTGCCTGACTCCAAAGCCCATTTTCTTAAGTGTTAGCCTCACCTTTCTGAACTGTTAAATGGGTGGGAGCGTGGTGAAAATTCAATGTGTGAGGTCCTTCCTAGTGCTAAAATTTTCTTTTTCTTAATTCTCCACATTTTAGCATCCTCTAGTTTCTTCTGCAGGTTGTAGGAAGGTTGGTTATTTGGAATCCATAACAAAGTTTCCTAAAGAGACAAGTCCATGTTCAATTCTCACACCTCGCTTGGAGATTCATAACTCACCAGGGACCTGAACCAAAGCCCCATCTCCCCCAGCTCTGAACCCTTAGTAGGGACTTGCTGGGCCAGGTTCCATCTTGGGGCTGACTTACCATCTTGCCCATGCTCTCCCCTTCCGTGTCATAGAGTGGCCTACTGCCCCAGTTTACCCAGAACGGATGGGTTTCCTGGGACGTAGGACTTTCAGTGCCCAAGCCAGGAAAGCCCTGGGCAAGCTGGGAGGGGCTTATCGCCCTACTTGGTGATGAACCCATAGCAGAGGCCCTGACTGGGCTGCAGGCAGATGTGGAAATCCTGGAGTGGATCTGCAGGCAGAAGACAAAGGAGCCGTGTGTGTGTGTGTTTTCCACCAGCCCTGAGACACAGCAGCCCAAATTGCTTTGCTTTGGGGCCTGGTGACAAGTGCAGCACAGACTTGGAGAGAATAGACTTCTTACTTCAGACTAAACATAGCTTGGCCACTAGCAAAGCCTGCAGGGCCAGCAGCACTATGAGGTGGGGCAGCTTTTGGATGTCATGACTGTAGACCTTTATACAAGTACTGGCCTTCCTGGGGCACCAGCAGCCTGGCAAGAAGGAGGAACTGCCCTCACATAGCTCCTCAAACAGCTGAGTCAGGGAGGGGTTCTGTGGGGGAAGTGGGGGAGGTTTGCCTGACTTTTCCCATGAGATACATTCAGGGGCTCCTGGCTGACAAGGTAGAGGGAGAACCCTGCAGGCTGGGGCCTGGGCTGGTTGAAAGGGGAGGAGACCTGCTGGCAGAGCCTGGCGGAAGCCACAGTCTCAGAGGCTGGGGAGTCTCAGTTACAATGTCAGTTCCGCCAGGCCTCTGAAGGCAGACACAGGACCTCCTCCTTGCCTTCTCTTTCTCTCCCACTTCCAGGCAGTCTAGAGCTCGGTGGAGTCTCCTGCCAGGACACCTCCAGAATGCTTCCAGTCCTTTCCCTGACCACTGCCAGCTAGGCACAGGCCCTGTGCAATATCCTAAATAATTGCGAAGCTCCTGACACCCTTCCTGCCAGCCTCATCCCCCGCCCTCCTCCTGTCATGTGCCAAGCCCCAGCCACTGTGCAGCCCTGCATTTTCCCAGAGGTGCAGGCTGCAGGCCTCTTGCCTTCGAGTCTTTGCATAAGTGGGATCCTATTCCTGAATGCCCGCTCACCTTCTTGACTTGGCTAACTTCTACTCAACTTCAAAGATTTATTGCAGGTGTGTATTAGTCCATCCTCACACTGCTATAAAGAACTGCCTGAGACTGGGTAATTCATAAATAAAAGAAGTTTAATTGACTCACAGTTCCACAGGTTGTACAGAAAGCATGGCTGGGGAGGCCTCAGGAAACTTACAATCATGGCAGAAGGTGAAGGGGAAGCAACACATCTTCACATGGTGGCAGGAGAGAGAGAAGGGGGAAGTGCAACACACTTTTAAACAACCAGATCTTGTGAGAGCTCCATCACCAGAACAGCAAGGGTGAAGTCCACCCACATGATTCAATTACCTTCCCCATAGGCTCCTCCTTCAACACATAGGGGTTACTATTAGAAATGAGACTTGGGTGGGGACACAGAGCCAAACCATATCAAGGTGCCACATCCTCCAGAAGGCCCTCCCTCATGTCCTTCATCTCTGTCCCCACAGCATCCTGGGCTTACCACTGCTGTGCACCAACTCATAAATTCATGCACTAACAGCAGACAGCATCTGTCTCCTAACCAGCCTGGGAGTTTCCTGAAGGCAGGGAACAGGTTTCCTATTTCTGTGTTGCCAACATCTGGCAAAGAGTAGGTCCATGACGCAGAATGAATGAAGGAATGAGTGAATTAATGCATTGTCCTGTTTAGTCCTCATGGCTCTGGGGGTCCCTGTTCTGGTTCTTTGGGACCTCAGAAGCAAAGAGGAAGAGGAGGACCGTGACTCCCCAGCTTACCACCTCCTGCCTTACCATAGCTTTGCTAGTCCCTGATGACCTTGAGCCCTAGCCAGGTCAAACAGGGGTCACATGTAGGACTAATGTGAGTTGGGGGAAGCTGGTACAATCTGCCAGCCCAGTAGTGTGGAAGGGGACTGAGGGCCTGACAGTGTTGCATGCCAGAACAAAGCCCATGCAAAGAATTGAGGCTCTCTGCCCCTTTTGGGCACCTGGTTAGGTTAAGAGGAGGGGAAAGGCTGAAGCAGAGGGAGGACAGAAGGATCGGGAAGTGCGAAGGCTACCCCCTACATTGTGAGAGCCAGGCAGGGTCCCAGAGGTCATCTGAATGGCTAGGGTGTCCCTCTGTTGTGACTAGATAATATCAGTCCACTCCTCCTGGCTGGGTGAGAAACTGCCTGCCTCCTCCCCACTCCCTTCCTCCAGCAGCCTTACTCAGAGGCCCTGCGGCCACTGCCATATCTATCTCAGTCTCTCAATAGCTCTGTGAAGGGTGACTGTGTGATTCCCATTTACAAATGAGGAAGACTTCTTCCCTGCCTTCTTTTGATTTGTTTGAAAATTCTTTAGAACTCCATTTTAATTGACTTATTGGTTCTGTATATCTTTTGTGGTTTCTCTAAGAATTACAATGTAATTCTTTGGGAAGTCAGGGTGGGGATTGCTTTGAGCTCAGAAGTATGAGACCAGCCTGGGAAACATGGTGAAATCCCATCTCTACAAAAAAAATACATATATACATACACAAAAATTATATATACACAAAAATTAACCAGGTATGGTGGCTTGTTCCTATAGTCTCAGCTAGTCGGGAGGCTGAAGCTGGAGAATCACTTGAGCCCAGGAAGCGGAAGTTTCAGTGATCTAAGATTGTGCCACTGCACACCAGTCTGGATGACAGAGACCCTGTCTCGAAAACAACAACAACACATATAGTATATATCCTTAACTTTTCACAGTTAACTTGCGGTTCATCTTGCATAATTTCACATGCTATTTCCAGCTATTTGCTACCCTCCTGTCTGTCTTTTCTTTTCTTTTTTCCTTTTTTTTTTTTTTTTTTTTTTGAGGTGGAGTTTTACTCCTATTGCCCAGGCTGGAGTGCAATGGTACGATCTCAGCTCACCTCAACCTCCACCCCCCGGGTTCAAGCGATTCTCTCGCCTCAGCCTTCTGAGTAGCTGGGATTACAGGTGTGTGCCACCACACTCAACTAATTTTGTATTTTTAGTAGAGATGGGGTTTCTCCATGTTGGTCAGGCTGGTCTTAAACTCCCAACCTCAGGTGATCCACCTGTCTTGGCCTCCCAAAATGCTGGGATTACCGTGCTGGCCCTTTTTTTAAAAAATAGAGATGGTGTTCATTATGTTGCTCAGGCTGGTCTTGAACTCTTGACCTCAAGCAATCCTCCAGTCTCAGCCTCCCAAAATACTAGGATAACAGGCATTAGCCACCACACCTGGCCGTGTCTGTCCTTTATGCTACAATTGTCAGATGCATTATTTCTACATACTCTATAAACTCTCCAAGACAATATTATAGTTCGTTCTTTCCTTCCTTCCTTCCTTCCTTCCTTCTTTCTTTCTTTCTTTCTTTCTTTCTTTCTTTCTTTCTTTCTTTCTTTCTTTCTTTCTTTCTTTCTTTCTTTCTTTTTGAAACAAGGTCTCACTCTGTCACCCAGGCTGCAGTGCAGTGGTGCAATCACAGCTTACTGCAGACTCAACCTCCCAGGCTCAAGCAATCCTCCCACCTCAGCCTCCCAAGCAGCTGGGACTACAGGTATGTGCCACCATGCCTGGCTAATTTTTGTATTTTTTGTTAATTTTTTCTTTAAAACAATCATATGTCTTTAAAGAAATTAAAAATAAAATAATCTTATATAGTTACCCAGATATTTACCATTTTCTATACTTTTCATTCCTTTCCGAAAATTTTCACATGGTATCATTTCCCTTCTGCCTGAAGAACTCCCTTTGGCATGTCTTATAATGCAGGTCTGCAGAAAATGCATTCTGTTTGCTTTTTTCCCTCTAATGTCTTTATTTAATTTTCATTCCTGAAGGAATGATTATTTCACTGGATATATAATTTTATATGGAAATACTGAATTTCATTCATCATTTAAAAATGTTGTTCCACTATCTTCTGACTCCATAGTTTTTGAATGAAAAGTCAGCAGTCAAGCAAATTACTAGTGCTACCTATGTAGTGTGCTGTTTTACACTACTTTCTTTCTTTCTTTCTTTTTTTTTCTTTTGAGACACAGTTTCACTCTTTCGCCAAGTCTGGAGTGCAATGGTGCAATCTCAGCTCACTGCAACCTCTGCCTCCTGGGTTCAAGCGATTCTCCTACCTCAGCCTCCTGAGTAGCTGAGATTACAGGCATGCACAACCACGCCTGGTTAATTTTGTATTTTTAGTAGAGGGTTTCACCATGTTGGTCAGGCTGGTCTCAAACTCCTGGCCTCAGGTGATCCACCCACCTGAACCTCCCCAAGTGCTGGGATTACAGGCATGAACCATCGTGCCTGGCTACGCTGTCTACTTTCAACATTTTCTGTTTTTATTTTTATTTATTTATTTGTTTTGAGACAGAATCTCACTCTGTTACCCAGGCTGCAGTGTAGTGGCACGATCTCAGCTCACTGCAACCTCTGCCTCCCAGGTCCAAGCAATTCTCATGCCTCAGTTTCTCAAGTAGCTGGGATTATAGGCATGAGCCACTATGACCAGCCTCAACATTTTATCTTTATCTTTGGTTTTCAGATATTGCTTTGACTTGATATTTCTTGGCATAGTTTTCTTTCTTCCTTTTTTTAATTTTTTTGTACAGACAGAGGTCTTACTATGTTTTTAGCCAGGCTTGTCTCAAACTCCTGGCCTCAAATGATCCTTCCACCTCAGCCTCCCAAAGTGCTGGGGTTACACAGGTGTGAGCTACTGTGTCTGGTCATTTAAAAAAATTTTATCCTGGTTGGGGTTTGGTTATCTTCTTGAAATTTGAAATTTATATCTTTATCAAATTTAGGAAGTATTTGACCATTTTTTCCTTCAAATATTTTATTCTGCCTCATTCTCATTTCTCTCCTTCTAGGACTGCAGTCACATGTATGTCAGACCATATAATAATGTCCTTTTGTTTTTTTGGTCTCAGGACCTACAGGTCCCTGAAACATTGTTTGGTTTAGTTGTTTTTAACATTTTTTCTCTGTGTTCTTCAGATTGTGTAATTCCTATTAATCTATCTTTGAGTTCACCAACTAGTTTCTACTCCTCTCCATTCTGTTGTTCAACCCATCTAGTGAATTTTTTCCTCCTGAGCTGAGACACCAAGGATATTGTATATTTCTGTTCTCACATTTCTATTTGTTCCTCCCTATACCTCTCCATTACTACAATTTGGTTCTTTAAAAAAATAATTTCTCCAGCCTGGCCAACATGATGAAACCCCATCCCCACTAAAAATATAATAACTAGCCAGGCATGGTGATGGGTGCCTGTAATCTCAGCTACTTAGGAGGCTGAGGCAGGAAAACTGCTTGAACCCAGGGGGCAGAGGTTGCAGTGAGCCAAGATACTGCCACTGCACTCCAGCCTGGGCAACAGAAGGAGACTCCATCTCAAAAAAAATTCTATTTCTTTGCTGAGACTTTCTATCTTTTCATTTAGCCACAGATCAGAAGGCTATAATTTTAATAAAGTACAATTTGTGAACTTTTTTTCATAGATCATACTTTGATGTTTGTTTGAGACAGAATTTCACTCTGTTGCCCAGGCTAGAGTGCAATGGTGCGATCTTGGTTCACTACAACCTCTGCTTCCCCATTTCAAGTGACTCTCATACCTCAGCCTCCCGAGTAGCTGGAATTATAGGCGTGCACCACCAGGCCCAGCTACTTTTTTCTATTTTTAGTAGATATGGGGTTTCACTGTGTTGCAAGGCTAGTCTTGAACTCCTGGCCTCAAGTGATTCACCCACCAGAGCCTCCCAAAGTGTTGGAATTACAGGCATGAGCCACCACACCCAGCCTCCATAGATCATACTTTTGATGTTATATTTAAAAGCTCATCACCAAAACCAAGATTTATCAGATTTTTCTCTTATATTATTGATATGGTTTGGCTGTATTCCCATTCAAATCTCATCTTGAATTCCCACATGTTGTGGGAGGGATCCAGTGGGAGGTAATGGAATCATGGGGGCAAGTCTTTCCCATGCTATTCTCATGCTAGTGAATAAATCTCATAAGATCTTATGGCTTTTAAAAGAGGAATTCCCCTGCACAAGATCTCTTCTCTTTGCTTACCACCATCCATGTAAGATGTGACTTGCTCCTCCTTGCCTTCCACCATGATTGTGAGGCTTCCTCAGCCACGTGGAACTGTAAGTCCAATTAAAACTTTTTCTTTTGTAAATTGCTCAGTCTCAGGTATGTCCTTATCAGCAGCATGAAAACAGACTAATACAGTAAATTGATACCAGTAGAGAGGGGTGCTGCTGAAAAGATACCCGAAAATGTGGAAGCTACTTTGAAACTTGGTAGCAGGCAGAGGTTGGAACAGTTTGGAGGGCTCAGAAGAAAACAGGAAAAGTTTGGAACTCCCTAGGGACTTACAGAATGGCATCAACAAAATGCTGATAATGATATGCACAATGAAATCCAGGCTGAGGTGGTCTCAGATGGAGATGAGGAACTTGTTGGGAACTGGAGCAAAGGTGATTCTTGTTATGTTTTAGCAAAGAGACTGGTGGCATTTTGCCCTTGCCCTAGAGATTTGTGGAACTTTGAACTTGAGGGAGATTATTGAGGATATCTAGCAGAAGAAATTTCTAAGTAGCAAAACATTCAAGAGGTGACTTGGGTGCTGTTAAAGATGTTCAGTTTTAAGAGGGAAGCAGAGAATAAATGTTCAGAAAATTTGCAGCCTGACAATGTGATAGAAAAGAAAATCCCATNTGAAAACAGACTAATACAGTAAATTGATACCAGTAGAGAGGGGTGCTGCTGAAAAGATACCCGAAAATGTGGAAGCTACTTTGAAACTTGGTAGCAGGCAGAGGTTGGAACAGTTTGGAGGGCTCAGAAGAAAACAGGAAAAGTTTGGAACTCCCTAGGGACTTACAGAATGGCATCAACAAAATGCTGATAATGATATGCACAATGAAATCCAGGCTGAGGTGGTCTCAGATGGAGATGAGGAACTTGTTGGGAACTGGAGCAAAGGTGATTCTTGTTATGTTTTAGCAAAGAGACTGGTGGCATTTTGCCCTTGCCCTAGAGATTTGTGGAACTTTGAACTTGAGGGAGATTATTGAGGATATCTAGCAGAAGAAATTTCTAAGTAGCAAAACATTCAAGAGGTGACTTGGGTGCTGTTAAAGATGTTCAGTTTTAAGAGGGAAGCAGAGAATAAATGTTCAGAAAATTTGCAGCCTGACAATGTGATAGAAAAGAAAATCCCATTTTCTGAGGAGAAATTCAAGCTGGCTGCAGAAATTTGCATAAGTAACAAGGAACCAAATGTTAACCACGAAAACAATGGAGAAAATGTCTCCAGAGCATCAGAGACCTTCATGGCAGCCCCTCCCATCACAGGCCCAGAGGAAAAAATGGTTTCGTTGGCTGGGCCCAGGGTCCCTCTGCTGTGTTCAGTCCAGGGACTTGGCACATTGCATCCCAGCCACTCCAGCTGTGACTAAAAGGGGCCAAGGTACAGCTCTGGCTGATGCTTCAGAGGGTGGAAGTCCCAAGCCTTGGCAGCTTCCACGTGGTGTAGAACCTGTGGGTACACAGAAAGTCAAGAATTGAGGTTTGTCAACTGTTTGGACAAATGGAGGCAAGATGGCGCAGTTCCGGGTTCTTCACCGTCAACTTTCCTGCGCCCGGGAAAGACACTGGTCGACTGCGCAGGCGCAACCCGACCTCCCACGGAGAGGAACCCGAACCCGCCTAGCCATGCCTACCGCCCGGCCCCGACCCGCCTATGTCCCGCCCACTGCCCTCCCACTCCCGGGCCCAGGACATAAAAGCCGCTCCCAGCGGGTGCCCCATGCGAACTTCCTTGGCCCCTCCTCCTACGTGGGACCCAGGAACCTCGTCCAAGAAGGCGGGAGCGAACTTCCTTGGCCCCTCCTCCTACGCGGGACCCAGAAACCTCGTCTGAGAACGCCGGAGCGA
>NW_016829787.1:0-1427 GCF_001698545.2 Rhinopithecus bieti | reverse complement strand
TTTTTTTTTTTTTTTTTTGAGACAGAATCTTACTTTGTGGCCCATGCTGGAGTGCAGTGGCACCATCTTAGCTCACTGCAACCTCCTCCTGCTGGCTTCAAACAATTCTCCTGCCTCAGTCTCCTGAGTAGCTGGGACAGATGGGCACCATCACACCCAGCTACATCTAATTTTTATATTTTTAGTAGAGACAGGGTTTTGCCATGTTGGCCAGGCTGGTCTCAAACTCCTGACCTCAAGCGATCCCCCAAATCCCTGACCACCTCAGTCTCTCAAAGTACTGGGATTACAGGTGTCAGCCACTGTGCCCACTACTGAACCCAAGCTCTTTTGATTTAGATGTATTAGAGCCTCTTTGATGGAGTTGGATTGTTGTGAATTACAGCAGGAAATGATACCCCAGCCCAATGTGAGTACACCTTTTGAGAAAAAGAGTCAGAACCAGAGATCAGGGTGTGACACCAATACTTAGACTGGAGACTCAAAAAGAAAGGCTGGTTCCAGTACAGCCCCTGCTGAGACTAAAGACCCTATGATGACCCAGTCATCAGATAACAGTGGCCCTTCTTTGAGATAAACAACTGAGGGTGTGAATTTTTTCTTTTTTTAAATTGTACTTTAAGTTCTAGGGTACATGTGCACAATGTGCAGATGTGAATGTTAATGCAAACTTGGAGCTCAATCTTGGGATCAACACAGCCTGAGCAGGTATCAGATTACTAGGTAGACACACATCAGTAGGACCAGCTTTCAACAAAAGTACCATGTTGAAGAGACAGAAAGCAATGGCAATAGGGGGCTGATTGTACTCTCCAGTTTCCCCCCACCTGGCATCTGAAAGGAAAATAGACCCCTAAGTAAACTCCCTGGATTCTTAGACATTTCAATGGGGAAGCATCGAGAGAGATGCAATACTAACTGCCAAACTGGGCAAAAAGTGTGCAGTGATTAGCTTGAAAAATAAGAACTGTGAACTATATTTTTATCCTAACCATCTGGTCCTACTGGCTATATAAACAATAACCAGTGAATCGTGCTACATTCAATCAATGGGATATTTATTACAAAGGCAAGGTAAAAAGAATAAGGTAGTTTTGAAGTAAAATTTGGAAGAAAATGAGAAGGATATATCAAATAAGCAAATAAATAAATTTTAGGCCGATTCCATTTGTAAAAGTCTAAACTCATCCCCTTGCGTGTATATGTGTGTGCGCATGCACACACACATGCACGCACACACACAGATGCATTTGCTTATTAATATATGATATATTTATTCCCTAAACTGTTTCCCATGGTTACTTCCTAAGGAACATCAATAAAATAGCAAATGGGAATTTTATTTTTTAATCATCTATATTTCTAAGTTATTTGTGTTCCTGTATAATAGCATGTTATTTTTATGATGAAACCAATAAATATTTATA
>NW_016829786.1:33223-37086 GCF_001698545.2 Rhinopithecus bieti | reverse complement strand
GTTCCTATTTGGCCATCTTGCTCCGCCCATGTTTTGATTTTTTTAAAGTCTTGTTTTGTATCCTAAAATTTAGTCTACTCTTGACAATTATCCATGTGCTGAGGAGAAGAATGTGCATTTTGCAGCCATCGGATTAAATGTAACATAAATATTTATTAGGTTCATTTGGTTTATCTTGAAGATTAAGTCAGTTGTCTTTTTGTTGATTTTCTGTCTGGATTATCTGTCCAATACTGAAACTGAAGTGTTGAAGTCTTCAGCTATATTGTCTGGGGGTCTATCTCTCTCTTTAGCTCCAATAATATTTGCTTTATATGTCTATGTGCTCCAGTGCTGGGTGCATTTATATTTAAAATTGCTATATCCTCTTGATAAAATTATGACCCCTTTATCATCATACAGTGATGTTATTTGTCTTTTACAGTTTTGTCTTGAAATCTCTTTTGTCTAAGTATTGCTACTTTTGCTCTTTTCTGGTTTCCATTTGTACGGAATTTTTTTATGCCTTTCTTTTCATTCTGTTTGTGTCTTTTTTGAAGAAGTGTGTTTCCTGAAGGCGGGTCATTGGATCTTGTTTTCTTAAACCATTCTGCTATTCTATGTCTTTTGCTTAGAGAGTTTAGCGCACTTGTATTCAATGCTATTGTTGATAAGTACAAAATTACTCTTGCAATTTTATTTGTTTTCTGACTATTTTGTGGTCTCCTCTTCCTACTGTCCTTCCTTCCTGTCTTCTTTTGAGTGAAGGTAACTTTCTATGGTCATATGATTTTCTTTCCTTTTATTTTTTGTGTGACCCTTGTATTTTATTTGACTTAAGGTTACCAAGAGGTTTGCAAACAATGACCTTTAACTAATTATTTTAAACTGCTGACAAGGTAACATTATTTGCATAAACAAACTAACCAACTGAAAACAAGAAAATTAATAAAATTTGCATTTTAACATTATCCCCATTTTAACATTTTGTTTTTTCTATTTATATCTTTTGTACTGTCTGTTTCTTGCATAGCTGTTGTGGTTTTATTTTGTTCAGTTTATCTTTTAGTATTTCTATTCAAGATACGAGTAATTTAAAAACTCCAATTACAGTGTTATATACATATTACTATATATAAAAAACTATATGTTTGTGTGTGTGTGTGTGTGTGTGTATAATTTTTCTGAGTCCTTGCTAGTTCCAGTGAGTTTTATACCTGCAGATAATTTCTTATTGCTCATTAACATGATTTTTTCTTTCACACTGAAGAACTTCTGTTAGCATTTCTTGTAGTACTGGTCTGGTGTTGATAAAATTCCTCAGTCTCTAATTGTCTGCAATAATCTTGCTTTATCCTTCATGTTTGAAGGATAACTTCATGGGATATACTATTCTAGAGTTAAAATTTTATCCTTTCAGCACTTTAAATATGTCATTCCACTCTGTCTTGCCCTGTAAAGTTTCCACTGAAAAGTCTGCTGCCAGATATATTTGAGCTCCATTGTGTATTATTTGTTCCTTTTCTGAATTTTTTTTAAAGAAATTCTTCTGTATCCTTGACTTCTGGGAGTTTAATTTTTAAATGTCGCATGGTACTCTTTCTTGAATTTAATATGCTTGGTGTTCTATAACCTTGTTGTACTTGAATATTGATATATTTCCCTAAGATTGGGAATTTCTCTGCTATTATCCATTCGAATAAACTTTCTAACTGCATCTCTCCCTCTCTCTCCTCTTAAAGGCCAATAACTCTTAGATTTTCTCTATTGAGGCTATTTTCTAGATTCTGTAGGTATGCTTCATTGTTTTTTATTCTTTTTTCTTTTGTCTACTCTTATTATGTATTTTCAAATAGACTGTTGATATGGTTTGTGTCCCCACCCAAATCTCATGGCGAATTGTAATTCCTCATGTTTGGGAAGATACCCAGTCGGAGGTGATTGGATGATAGGGACAGATTTTCCCCTTGCTGTTTTCATGATAGTGAGTGACTTCTGATAAGATCTTATGGTTTAGAAGTTTGTGGCACTTTCCCCTTCACCTTCTCTTTCTCCAGCTGCCATATGAAGATGTACTTGCTTCTCCTTTACCCTTCTGCTGTGATTGTAAGTTTCCTGAAGCCTCTTCAGCCATGCCTACTGTACAACCTATGGAACTGTGAGTCAATTAAGCCTCTTTTATTTATAAATTACCCAGTCTCAGATATGTTTTTATCAGCAGCATGAAAACCGACTAATACAGTAAATTGGTACCAGTAGAGTGGGACGCAGCTGTAGAGATACCTGAAAATTTGGAAGCGACTTTGGAACTAGGTAACAGGCACAGGTTAGAACAGTTTGCAGAGCTCAGAAGAATACAGAAATATGAGGGAAATTTTGGAACCTCCTAAAGACTTGTTGAGTGATTGTGATGAAAGTGCTGGTAGTGATGTCAACAGTGAAGTCCAGTCCGAGGTGGTCTCAGATGGAGATGAGGAACTTATTTGGACCTGGAGTAAAGGTCACTCTTGCTATGCTTTAGAAAAGAGACTGGTGTCACTGTGCCCCTGCTCCAGGGATCTGTGGAACTTTGAACTTGAGAGAGATGATTTAGGGTATCTGGGGGAAGAAACTTCTCAGCAGCAAAGCATTCAAGAGGTTGCCTGGCTGCTTCTAAAAACCTACACTCATTTGTATAAAAAAGAAATGTTCTGAAATTATAACTTATATTTAAAAGGGAAGCAGGATGTAAAAGTTTAGAAAATTTCAGTCTGATCATGCAGTAGAAAAGGATGCCCCATTTTCTAGGGAGAAATTCAAGGCTGCAGAAATTTACATAAGTAATGAAGAGCTGAATGCCAGTAGCCAAGATAATGGGGATAGTGCCTCCAAGCCATTTCAGAGACATTTTTGGCAGCCCCTCCCATAACAGGTCTGGAGTCCCAGGAGGGAAAAATGGTTTGTGAGCCAGGCCCAGGGTCCTCCTTCTCTTTGCAGCCTTGGGACTTAGTGCTCTCTGTCCCATTTACTCCAGCTCCAGTCTTGGCTAAAGGGACCAACGTACAGCTCAGGCCATTGCTTCAGAGAATGCAGTCCCCAAACCTTGGTGGTTTCCATGGGGTGTTGTGACTGTGGGTGTGCAGAAGGCAACAGTTGAGGTTTGGGAGACTCTGCCTAGATTTTAGTGGATGTATAGAAATGCCTGGTTGTCCAGGCAGAAGTCTGCTGCAGGGGCAGAGCCCTCATGGAGAATCTCTACTAGGGAAGTGCAAAGGGAAAATGTGGGGTTGGAGCCCCCACAAGGGCACTGCCTAGTGGAGCTGTGAGAAGGGGGCCACTGTCATCCAGACCCCAGAATAATAGATCCACCAAGTGTTTGCACTGTGTGTCTGGAAAAGATGCAGGCACACAACAGCAGCCTGTGAAAGTAGCTGATGGGGCTATATCCTGCAAAGCCATAGGGGAAGGACTGCCTAAGGCCTTAGGATCCCACTCCTTGCATCAGTATGCCCTGGAGATGAGACACAGAGTAAAAGGAAATTACTTTGGAGCTTTAAGATTTAATGGCTGCCTTGCTGGGTTTTGGACTTGCATGGTGTCTGTAGCTCTTGTGTTTTGTACAATTTCTCCCATCTGGAATGGGGTTATTTACCCAATGCCTGTACTTCCTTTGTATATTGGAAATAACTAAATTGTTTTTGATTCTACAAGCTCATAGACAGAAGAGACTTGCCTTGGCTTAGATGAAATTTTAAAATTGGCCTTTTGAGTAATGCTGGAATAAGTAAAGACTTTGGGTGTCTGTTGGGAAGGCATGATTGTGTTTTGAAATTTGAGAAGTACATGAGATTTGGGAGAGACCATGGGTGGAAGATGTGTGTATGAGTCCATTTCTTTTTTTTTTT
>NW_016829786.1:26907-32815 GCF_001698545.2 Rhinopithecus bieti | reverse complement strand
ATGGAATCTCACTCTGTCACCCAGGCTGGAGTGCAGTGGTGCGATCTCGGCTCACTGCAACCTCTGCCTCCCAGGTTCAAGCGAGTCTCCTGTCTCAGCCTCCCGAGTAGCTGGGACCATAGGCGCCCACCACCACGCCCAGCTAATTTTTGTATTTTTAGTAGAGACGGGGTTTCACTATCTTGGTCTGTCTGGTCTCAGACTCCTGACCTCATGATCCTCCTGTGTCAGCCTCCTAAAATGCTGGAATTACAGGCATGAGCCATCGCACCTGGCCAATGCTTAGTCCATTTTCATACTGTTATAAAGAGCTTCCTGAAACTGGATAATTTATAAAGGAAAGAGGTTTAATTGACTCACAATTCAACATGGCTGAGCAGGCCTCAGGAAACTTACAATCATGGCAGAAGGTGAAGGGCAAGCAAGGCATCTTCTTCACAAAGTGGCAAGAAGAAGTGCCAAGCAAAGGGCGGTGAACCCCTTATGAAACCATCAGATTTCGTGATAACTCATTCACTATTATGAAAACACCTTGGGGAAACCACTACCATGATTCAATTAACTCCACCTGGTCTGTCCCTTGACATGTGGGGTTTATGGGTATTAAAATTCACAATGAAATTTTGGGTGGGGAAACACCAAACTTTATCAATGTGGTTTGGCTTTGTGTCCCCACCCATTACATATGTTGAATTGTAATTCCCAGTGTTGGGGGAGCGACTTGTTGGGAGGTGATTGGATAATGGAGGCAGGTTTCCCCCTTGCATTTCTGGTGATGACAAGTGAGATCTCATACCATCTGATGATCTGATGGTTTAGAAGTGTGTGACACTTCCCCCTTCACACTCTCTCTCTCTCCTGCCACATGTGAAGATGTGCTTGCTTTCCCTCACCTTTATTCCATGATTGTAAGTTTCCTGAGGCCTCCCCAGCCATGCCTCCTGTACAGCCCTTTGGACTGTGAGTGAATTAAACCTCTTTTCTTTATAAATTACCCAGTCTCAGGTAGTTTTCTAATAGTGATGTAAGAATGGATCAATATGGCTGTCTTTAAGCTCTCTAATTCTTTTTACTGCTTGATCATTCTTGCTATTAAAAAACTGTGATGCATTATTCTACAGTTCATTTGCATATTTCAGCTCCAGAATTTCTGCTTTATTCTTTTTAATTATTTCAAATTCTGTGTTAAATGTATCTGATAGGATGTTGAATTCCTTCTGTGCTATTTTGAATTTCTTTGAGATTCCTCAAAACTTATTTTGAATTCTGTTTCAGAAAGATCACATATCTGTTTCTCCAGTATTAGTCCTTGGTGCCTTCTTTAGTTCGTTTAGTGAGGACCTGTTTTCCTGGTTGATCTTGATGTTTTTCAATGTCTGTCAGTGTATGGACATTTAGGTATTTATTGTAGTCTACACAGACTGGACTTCTTTGTACCCATCTCTCTTGGAAAGGGTTTCCAGGTATTCAAAGGGATTTGGGTATTGTTATCTAAGTTTTTGTTCAGTCCAGGTGCAGTGGTACTCACACCTGTAATCTCAGCAATTTGGAGCCTGGGGCAAGTGGATTGTTTAAGGACAAGAATTTGAGACTAGCCTGGGCAACATAGTGAGACCTCATCTCTACAATTTTTTTTTTTAATATCCCAGCATGGTGACATCATTCTATAGTCCTGTCTTCTTTTGAGTGAAGGTAATTTCCAGCTACTCAGGAAGTTGAGGCAGGAGTATCGCTTGAGCCTGAGGGGTTGAGGCTGCAGTGAGCTGTGATTGTACCACTGCACTCCAGCCTGGGCAACAGATCAAGACCTTGTCTCAAGGAAAAAAAAAAAAGTTTTGGTCACTATGGCCTTGTCTACATTAGGTAGCACCCAAAGCTCAGTAACACTGTGGCTCTTGCAGACACATACAGGTCCTGGCTTGGTGGTCTTGGGTTAGACCTGGAAGAATCATCTGGATTATGAGGCAGAGATTCTTGTTCTCTTCCCTTACTTTTTCCTAACAAACGAAGGCTCTCCCTCTCTCTGCTGAGCTTCCTGGAGCTAGAGTAGGGGTGACACAAGCACCCCTGTCGCCACCACAACTAGATCTGAGTCAGACTTGAAGCTGGCATGGCACTGGGACTTGTCAAAAGCCTCCTATAACCACTTCTTGGCTACTACCTATGTTCACTGAAGGCACTAGGTCTATACAATCAGTAGACGGTGAAGTCAACCAGGCTTGTGTCATTCCTTTCAGGGCCACGAGTTCCCCTACCCCTGAACACATCCTGAGATGCTGCCTGGAAGCCAAGGCCTTGAGTTGGATACCTCAGGAATCTACCTGGTGTTCTTTTCTGCTGTGGGTGAGTTAGCCACATTCTCTCCCCACTCTCATGGCCACCACCACAGGTCCAAAGGACTAGTACCAGGTTATCCCTGATGTTTACTCAAGGCCCAAGGACTTTTCAGTGAGCTTGTAGTGAATGCTGCCAGGCCTGGGACTTACCCTTCAGGGCAGTGGTCTTCCCTGTGGCCCACGGCAGGTGCGGAAATATTGTTTGAGAGTCAATACCTGGAATTGGGGAACCCAAGCACCTTCTTGGGACTCTACCTCACTGTAGTTGAGCTACTGTTGGTACCTAAGCTGCAAGACAACGTTCCCTTTCCTCTTCCCTCTGATTTTCTCAAACAGAAGTTGTCTCTCCCTATAGCCACCACAGGCGGGAATATGCTGAGTTACACCTGAAGCCAGCACATCTCTGAGTCTCACCCAAGGCCCATGGTGTATACTACCAGACTACTGTTGCTGATTATTCAGAGCCCAAAAACTCTTTAGGCAGCAGATTATGAATCCTGCCAGGACTGGGTCCTTACTTTCAAGGAAGTGGGTTTGCTTCTGGTCCAGGAATATCTAGAAATGTCATCCAGGGCTAGGGCCTGGAACGGGGTCCTCAGGACTTGGTCCAATGCTCTGTCCTATTGTGAACGAGCTGGTGCCCAAGATGCAAGACAAAGTCCTCTCTACTCTTCCCTTTCTTCCCCTCAAGTGGAAGGAAGGAGTCTCTTTCACAGCTGTGAGCTGTGCTGCCTGGGTTTGGGGGAGGGGTAATGCAAGCACTTTCTTGGCAGATCCAGCTGGTGCGTCCCACTAGTTTGTGTGCCCCCCAGTCCACTGGCTCAGACTCTACAAAGCACTGGAAATTGCCATCTTTGTGGCCTAGACTGCCTTTCAATTTTGTTTAGGACCTCAGGTCACTTTAGCCCATGGTGGTGAGGTTTACTAGAACTCAGGCTCTGACCCATGGGATGGAAGATTAACCTCTAGCTAGGGCTGGTCTAAATGTTCCTTCTGTGGGTGCCAGCTGAGTTCTGCCTGGTGTTGCTTTCCACAGTAAACAGGGTAGCACTGATTTCCAATGTAAAGACCCACAATCACTATGCTCTCCCTCCTCCAAGTACACAAATTCTCCATGCCATGGCTGATGCTGCAGGATGGCAGGGGGTGGCATCGGCAATTAAAGTCTGCCTTTCCTACCCTCTTCAGTACCTTTTTCAGTTATATGAAATTAAATCCAGTTATTGTGATCACTCACTTGAGTTTTGTTTCTTATGAAGGGGCTTATTTGTGTAGATACTTTGTAAATTTGGTGTTCCTGCAGATACAGCAATTGGTAGAGGTCTCTATTTAGCCATCTTAATCTGCTTCAGAAGTTTTTTNTTAATTTTGTCCAAATCATTAGGTAGCTGCAACAGTATTAATAATTTTTCTTTCCTAACTGATTTTAAGTGCCAACTGAAACTAAATAATTATATATACTGGGGTTTGTCTCAACGTTTTTTATTCCATTCTATGAATATATATGTTCTGGCAACAGTACCGTACTGCTGTCATTACACTAGTTTTGTAAAAATAAAGACAACGTTTCTCGCATTACATTTTTTGGGGCAGATTATTTTTTTTTTTTTTAATTGGAAGAACCTCATACATTTTTTGTTATGGATGAACTCTGAAATGGCACTTCCATATTCCAAGTTTCCCCATTTTTGCTTATTTATCTTTTCCTTAAAAAAGTATCCACATTTTCAGTTTAATTAGCATAATTGTATTCTTAATTTACATTTCCTCTGTGTATGTAATTATATGTGAATCTATTACTTTTCATTTGCAGGATGATGAACATTTATCTTATAATATAAACAATGACCTGGGTATGATGAGTGCAGGGGATAGATTTTTAATGTTGGCACTTTCATTTATATAATATTTTAGCTATCATTCCTTTCTCTTCTCCTTTCTTCCCTCCCATTCCCACTCATTTTATGTGTTGTATTGGGGCCATATTTTCACATCTGATGATAGATTCTACCTGATCTGTATTCCAGATATAGAATCTGGCTCTGCTTTATCTTTTCTTCCACTTTTGATCTTGTGAGTTGGAGGAGTGTCTTCTTGTCTCCTGATGTGTCTCATTGTGAAGGATGCCCTCTGAGTAACAAGATTGCATCCTCAGTTGGTGATGACTTGAAAATGTTGGTAAAATTGAACAAATATAAAACAAACTAAAACACAACTCTCAGTCTTCTTCATTGGTGATGAAATTGCCCATCCTTATCCTCCAACATCACCATTTTTTCATCTGAGTGGTAATTTTGGTCAGTTCCTGGGAGGTGGGTGGAAGCAAGCTTTTACAACTTCATATTTCCCAGAAGTCTCATTTATGTTTGAAAACTTTCAAGTTGACACAATGATATTTACCAATGTTTTCTACTGCTCCCAGTTGTATTTGATATTCATTTCTGGTGTCATTTCCTACCTGTATTAACATTTTGGTCTGAGTTTGGACTGCTTTATCTTTATTTCCCCTGCTTTCTTTGCCTACACAAATCCCATATATCATTTAAGACCCAGCTCAGACATCACCTATGCTATTTTCCCATAGTCAATTGATTCATTAATATTATAATAAATTCAGATTTCAACGGGAGCATAGCAATGTTTAAAAAATGTGTGCAGGCCAAGCGCAGTGGCTCACACCTGTAAACCCAGTGCTTTGGGAGGCCGAGGTAGGTGGATCACTTGAGGTCAGGAGTTCAAGACCATCCTGGCCAACAAGGTGAAACCCTGTCCCTACCAAAAACACAAAAATTAGCTGGTGTGGTGGTGTGGCCTGTAGTCCAAACTACTTGGGAGGCTGAGGCAGAAGGATCACTTGAGCCCGGGAGGCAGAGGTTGTGGTGAACTGAGAGTGCGCCACTGCACGCCAGCCTCAGTATGGGAGTGAAACCCTGTCTGAAAAAAAACAGTGTGCAAAAATAACAGTGAGGTAGGAAATTATACCAGAACTTAACATAATATACAAATAGGAGCAGTAGAAAATATTAGGGAATGAAATTATATAAATTTAAAAGTTTTCAAACTTGAGTGAGACTTCTGGAAAAGATGAAGTTCTAAGAGTTGACTTCCTTCTACCTCCCAGGGTCTGACCAAAATGACCACTTAGATGAAAAAATGGTGGTGATGCTGGAAGGAGGGGATGAGCAATTTCATAAAAATGTCATCCTTCCCAAAGCATTGTCCTTTCAGGGTGTATTTTTGTCAAGGATCAGATTTCAATGCACTTAGCAGGAATTTAGGGAATTATCAAAGCTTTCCAATTAGACTATTTTGGAGAGAGGATGCTTGCTCACAAGAAACACTGGTTATCCACAGACCCCAGACATGAATCTCACAGAAATCATTAATGAGAACATTTTTCTAGCTTACAAACACAATGACAAAACCAGCGGCTACCCAACCTGCTCCCAGATTTTCCTACATTTGTGTACAACTGCTAATTCCATATAAATATAAGCAGAAAAATAGCTCTTGGGACTCTTAAAACAAAGCCTATTTTCTGCCACTCTCCACCCACAACCATCTGTTAGACT
>NW_016829786.1:18158-24480 GCF_001698545.2 Rhinopithecus bieti | reverse complement strand
ATTACAGGCTTGAGCTACCGCGCCCGGCCATGAAATGTTTTAAAGGGATTGGGCATGGATGATGGTCATATATATATTTGATGGCAGAGAGAGTCAGAGAAAGATAAAGATTCTGGGTATACTTTTGTTAAAAAGTGAAAAATTGACCCTGTTTACATAGATATTAAAATCTACTTGAATGAGATACAGTACACAAATAATAAAAATGAAATAAATCTGTTGATACTAAGTGCTACAAGAAAGATAAAACAGGGTGATATGATGGTGGTTATGGTGGGAGGGATGAGGCCAGTTAGGCAGATAGTCTGTTCAGGAATGGCCTGAGGTCTTGGAATTTTAGGTGAGACCTGAGTGAAGAGAAAAATTTAGCCATGAGGATCTCTGGGGAGAAAATGTACCATAGGTAATATCAAGTGAAAAAATCCTGGGCTGGAAAACAACATAGAGGGTGCGAATAATAGAAATAAACCTAGTATTACTAGAGCATAAAGAAGGTGAGGGAGAATGGTAAAAGTAGGTTAGAGTATGCTGGTCTCCGTATGCTATAATAGGCATTTTGATGGACATTTCAAGTATATCAAGTTGATTATGTAATATATATTCGGAACAAGAATTGTGACTTGCAAATACAGACATATATATGCATGTGTATGTATGTGTATATACATATATGCATGCATGCATATAGGCATACACACATATACACACATATGTGCATATACACATGCACACGTGTATATATACATATGTGCATGCATACACATACACATATGTATATATACATATATGTGCATACAGATGTATATATTTCAACATATAATACATATAATATTTAAGTATATATATTTATAATATATGTATATATAAGTATACATGTATGTATATACACATATATAGTACTATAATGTTGTAGTGAAAGTTATATTATGCTAACATACTTTTATTATTACACTAACACACTAACACAGTTACTGAACTGAAATTGTACCTTTAAGATTATTTTCATTTTTTGAAGTCTTTATGATGTGCCAGTTAGAAGACTAAGCATTATGTATTATATTTTATTAAATCCTCACAATAACCTTCTATTAGTTTGTTCTCACACTGCTATAAAGAATTACCTGAGACTGGGTAATTTATGAAGAAAAGAGGTTAAATTGACTCATGGATCTGTGGATTCTACAGGGTTCTGTTTCTGGGGAGGCGTTAGGAGTGTGCAAATGTAGTGACTTGCTCATGGTCATACTAATAAAAAGTGAAGCCTGTATTTTAACATAGTTCTGTCTTACTCCAGGTATCTCAAACAATCTGTAAGAGATTTTTGTCTCCTGAAAGTGTTAAGGTCTAGGTAGGTTCTATGGTTGGAATATGCCCCTCCAAAAGTCAAGTGTTGAAATTTAATGACCAATGTCATACTACTAAGAAATGAAACCTTTAAGAAGGGATTAGGTCATAAAAGCTCTTTCTTTTATGAAACGAATTCAAGCCCTTGTAAAAGAGGTTTTACGCACCATTTGGCTCTCTTGCTCTTCTGTCTTCCACCATGTAGGGACACAGTACAGTGTTACATTCTTACAGAGGACACGGCATGAAGGCACCATCTTGGAAGTGGACAGCAGTCCTCACCAGAGAACTGAATCTGCTAGTGCCTTGATGAACTTCCCAGGCTCTGAAACTATGAAAAATAAACTTCTCTTGTTTATAAATTACCCAGTCTCAGGTATTTTTGTTGTAGTGGCACAAATAGATTAAGACAATATGTTTTAGAAAGAAAATACAGCCAATATATTGAAAATGATAATTTAGTGAACAAGCCCTGTTCTAAGTGCTTGATGCATTAACTCATTGATTCCTTGTAATTATTTTATGACGCAGGTGCTATATTGATAGTTTCATTTTGTAGATAAGGTTACTGAGGCACAGAGGTTAAGCAAATCATCTTAGGTCACAAAACTAGCAAAGTGGCAATGTCAGAATTTGAAGCCAGAAGTCTGACTCCAGAGCTTGGGTACTAAACAACTATTCTCCAAATACATCTCAATTGTAAATATTGAGTATGATAAAATTCAGTATAGCAAACGAAGACAATAGATCAAGTATTAGTTTGCTCTGTTCTGTCAAAGTTTTCAAACTAAAGTAAGCAGTACCCAGGAAGCCACTAACAGAAAAAGACCTTTCTGAGGATCATTGTTCTCAAAGAACCAGAATTAATCAAAGATGCCTTCACTCTTTTTAAAGGCACATAATTGGCATTTTAGTAGGGTCATTTCTTTATTTTATTTCCTTCCTTCCTTCCTTCCTTCCTTCCTTCCTTCCTTCCTTCCTTCCTCCCTCCCTCCCTCCCTCCCTCCCTTCCTTCTTCAGTTCCTTCTGGTATATTATAATGGACTTAGGATACTCAGACTCTGGGTACTCAATGAAAATAGCACTGTCAACCCCCCAGTCATCATGACAACTAAAATGACCCCTACCAAATTCTAGAAGGAATACCTGTGTCAACCCAAGGGCTCTTGCATGTCTATATCTGAGGGGAGGATACTTTTGTGACTACGGAAGAAGGACAAATAACACCTTGAATATTATCTATGCATATAGAGACATAGATTGTTTTAGACTGTTTATATATACGTGTGTACACATTTTTTAAATTATTGCATTAATTTTACAACCTTGTAAGGTAGGGTTATTATCTCTGATTTGCGTATAAGAAATGTGAAGGTCAGAAAAATAATTTACCTAGTGACTCACAGTGGCAGGAGTGGGAAATTTAATGCAGGTGTAAATAACAAAAGTACTACTTCACAATGCCCGAAGACTTGGGATGGTCATCACCCAATTCAGCTGTCTTCATCACATGAAGAACGAGACCTTCTGTTATTAACTTTTGGCATGTTATTTTCTTCCAAAAGAGCTCCAAAATGGAAAATACGCTATTTATCTCCTTAACACCTAATTAAGGTTACAGCTCAGAGACAAGTCTTTAGAAGGTTCTAGCTCGTCTGGGATAATCTTTTCATCTTTAGAAGGTGACTAATTCTTAGAGCTCCCATCTCTTTCAGAGCAAGAACTCAACATGGAGCCTTGGGCTCTGAGGAGTTAGTTTCAATAAAGAAAACATTTATCTCCAGAAATTTTTAAAAATAGGGTTGTTTGTTATTTCTATAGGTGGAGTTACAGTTTAAAGCAAGTCCCAGAATTAGATTGACTGAGAAACCTATTTGAATATATGTATTTTTTACCATGTGGTTAGCTAAAATAGAAGAGAGAAATTGAATTTTCTATGTGTTGATAAAATGTCATTTTTTTATCGTATGCACTTTCCCCATTTTCCCAATCAACAACTTGTTTGTTAATTTATTTGTCAATTGAACATATTTTCAGCCTTTCTAATTAGGAGCTAGAAATAGACTGTGCTACAAAATGAAATTTGTCTACTTTCAAGAGTAGGAGTAGTGACTATTAAAGAAAAATTATTCATGACACTCATTAAAGATTTTAAGGCAGGCCGGGCGCTGTGGCTCATGCCTGTAATCCCAGCACTTTGGGAGGCTGAGTCGGGCGGATCATGATGTCAGGAGTTCAAGGCCAGCCTGGCCAACATGGTGAAACCTCGTCTCTACTAAAAATACAAAAAAAGAAAAAAAAAAAAAGAAAAGAAAAGAAAAAAGAAAAGAAAAAAACCTGGTGTGGTGGTGGGCGCCTGTAATCCCAGCTACTGGGGAGGCTGAGGCAGGAGAAATGCTTGAACCTGGAAAGCAGAGGTTGCAGTGAGCCGAGATTGTGCCACTGCACTCCAGCCTGGGCGACAGAGTGAGACTCTGTCTCAAAAAATAAAGTAAAATAAAATAAAGATTGTAAGACAGACTTTATTCAAGGAAATTTCTACACTACCTTTTTTTTGTTGTTGTTTGTTTGTTTTTGTTGTTTTTTGTTTTTCCAAAGGGGTATTATGGTCTGAATGAGTTCGTCACCAAAAATTTATATGTTGAAACTTACGGAGTTGGAGCATTTGGGAGGTGATTAGTGCCTTGTAACAGGGCCCTAAAGGAGCTATTTTGTCACTTCTATCATGGGAGCACACAGCTAAAAGGTGCCATTTATGAATGAGAGAGAGAGAACCCTCACCAGACACCAAATTTTCTGGCACTTTGATCTTGGATTTTCTAACCTCCAGAAATGTGAGAAACAAACTTCTGTTTTCTTATAAGCTACCCAATTTGTGGTATTGTGTTACAACAGCCTGAAAATACTAAAACAATGAAAGAAAAATTGGATTCAATTCCAAATACACCAAGGACAAGTGGAGATTTACAGCCAAGGAACAGAATGGGGGTGGGGGATGAAAAATTAGTAAGAGGAAACATCAGAAGTAAAGGAGATTGTGGCTCTACTGACTTGAGAGAATTTTTACTTAAGGTAGGCCAGGATGATGATAAATCAAGGGGGAGGGCAATAGAGAATTTGAGCAGATATCAAGGATGGGAGATTTACTAAATTGATCCATAGGAGTTCTTGTTAAAACTGGACTAAACAGGCGAAAGGCAGAGCCCAAGATCAGACCTAGTTAAAAAGGGAGGTCAGCGAAGTTTGACTCAAGTTTGATTAAGAAAGAGAATCTTTGTCATAACTAATATAGTCTGGGGATTATCGTAGGAATAAAAGAATTTTTTGAGAAGTTCTAAAAATGGAAAATCAGCTAGCTTTTCAAAAATACTAAATTACAGAAAAATCTAATTTTATTTGGAATGTTTTTTCATATTGACATTAAATTCTTATGTGCAAATGAGAAACTTTTCTACGTCAAAATTGTTTTCATGATTGTTAAGAACAAGTGATTAGTTATTTCTCTATATTTTTAGATGGGTACTAATTTTTGATATATAATTCTCCTTGGTAAGTTTGTTTAATTTTCTGCACTAGAAGCTCAACTTTGAGCAGCAACATTAATGATGTCAGAACAATTATGATAATGCTGTAGATTATTTAACTTATATTGCAGAACCCTTTCATAATGTTTATAAACACTTCCAGATTGCTTTCCAGAGTAATATCAATTTATCCTCCATTTCCTTCACTCTTGCTAACATTCTATATTGCATATTTAAAAAAAATTTACAAATGCAATAGAAAATCATATTTTATGTGTATATTTGCATTTTTAATTCGTTGTAATTCTTCTAAAATGAATTTTTAAATATGTTGAATAGTCACTTCAGGAATTGCATTTTTATGACTCTTGCCCATTTTTGTCCAATTGGAGAGTATTTTTTTCTTGTTCAGTGTAATCGTCTGTTTTGCATTGCTATAAAGGAATATCTGAGACTGAGTAATTTATAAAGAAAAGAGGTTTATTTGTCTTGAAGTCCTACAGGCTGTACAAAAGCATGGGACTGGAAATAGCTTCTGGTGAGGGCCTCAGGGAGCTTCCAATCATGGCAGAAGGCAAAAGGGGTGTAGGCATGTCACATGGCAAAAGAGGGAGCAAGGTAGGAGGATGCCAGGCTCTTTCAACAACAAGCTTTCTTGTGAACTAATAGATGGAGAGAACTCACTCATTACTGTAGGGATGGCACCAAGCCGTTTGTGAGGCATCTGCCCCCATGACCCAAACACCTCCCGCTAGGCCCCACCTTCAACACTTGGGATCACATTGATCACATTTAAACAGCAAATTTGGAAGAAACAAATATCTAAACCATATCATACAGTATAAAAATTTAAGCAATATTAATTTCTTGTTGATCATAAAGAATGCAAATTATTTTCCTATTTAGTACTTAACACTTTATTTTTGTTAATGGTGGGTATTGTGTCACAATGCAGAATGTTATAATTTTCATGTTGTCAAATATATCAATCTTTCCTGCATTCATATCCTTTAATTTTAACACTATTTCATTGTAATTATTATATCTGAATTTTATTAACTAATGGCAAAAGTCTAATCATAACTTTACCTTTTTCACTAAACATTACTTTGCTTTTTTGCTTATTGATTCCTTTAGGTAAATTATGGCATTACTTTACTATTTTTTTAAGAGGGAAGGAAGAAAGGATAGGATTTTGAGTGGACTTTTATTAAATGTAGAATTTTGAGGAGAATTTGTGTTTCTACAACATTCACTTACTACTTTTTTCTCAATTTATGTACATGATTTTTTTCTCTATTCTATAGTAAAACTATTTGTAAAATTCTACAAATATAGATACATAAAATTGTTCCTAGATATTTTATATTTATATTATTGTTGCTATTATCAATAGAATATGTGTTTTCTTTAACTTTTCAGTTTGTATACCTTGTTAAAATTTTTGTATTACA
>NW_016829786.1:0-17719 GCF_001698545.2 Rhinopithecus bieti | reverse complement strand
AAAAAAAAAAAAAAAAAAAAAATCCAATTACACTTTTTTAGTTATTTTAAAATGTAGAGTTAAGTTATTATTGACTATAGTTACCCTGTTATGCTATCAAATGGTAGGTTCTTATTCATTCTATCTGTTTTTTTGTACCCAATAATAATCCTCCACCCAACCCCCACTATACCTCCCAACCACTGGTAATCATCTTTCTATTCTCTATCCACATGAGTTCAACTGTTTTGATTTTTAGGCCCCAGAAATGAGTAAGAACATTCAATGTTTGTCTTTCTGCGCCTGGCTTACTTCACTTGCATAATGATCTCCAGTCCTATGTTGTTGCAAATGACAGGATCTCTCTCTCTTTTTTTAAAATTTTTTTTGGCTGAGTAGTACTCCATATGGTGTATGTGCACCATATTTTCTTTATCCATTCATCTGTTGATGAACACTTAGGTTGCTTTTAAATCTTAGCGATTGTAAACAATGCTGCAACAAACATTGGAGTGCAGAGTGCAGATATCACTTTTATATACTTATTTCCTTTCTGTTGGGTATATATTCAGCAGTGGGATTGATGTATCATACAGTAGCTCTATTTTTAGTTTTTTGAGGAACTTCCAAACTGTTCTCTGTTAGTGGTTTTACTAATTTACATTCCCACAAGCAGTGTAAAAGGGTTATCTTTTCTCCACATCTTTGCTAGCATTTGTTATTATCTGTCATTTGGATGTAAGCCATTTTAACTGGGATGTGGTAATATCTCATTATTGTGTTGATTAGCATTTCTCTGGTAATTATGTTAAGCTCTTTTTCATATATCTGTGCCATTTGTATGTTTTCTTTTTAGTAATGGCAATTCAAATATTTTGCCCGTCTTTTGATTGGATCAGAATTTTTCCTATAGGGTTGTTTGAGCTCCTTATATATTCTGGTTATTAATCTGGGGTTACATGTGTAGTTTACAGTTATGTTCTCCCATTCTGTGGAATGTTACTTCTCTTTTATGATTCTTTGCTGTGCATAAGGTTTTTAACTTTGTGTGACCCCATTTGTCCATTTTGCTTTTGCTTGCCTGTGTTTGTGATCCTTTGAATTTCTGCAGTCTTGTAATGTCTTCTTTTCCATCTCCGATTTTTTTATTTGCATCTTCTCTATTTTGTTTTTACTCTGGCCAAAGTTTTGTTAATTTTGTTTGCCTTTTCAAAAAACTAACTTTTTTTAATTTCATTTATCTTTTGTATTTTTTTTTATTTCAATTTCATTTATTTCTCCATTGATCTTTATTATTTATTTTCTTCAAATAATTTTGGATTTGGTATGCTCTTACTTTTTTCATTTTTTAAAGATGCATCATTAGGTTGTTTATTTGATTTTTTTTCTCTTTTTTGATGTAGGCACTTAGAGCTATAAATTTTCCTCTTAATACTGCTTTTGCTGTATCCCATAGGTTTTCGTATGTTGTGTTGGCATTATTATTTGTCTCCATAAAATCTTAAATTTCATTCTGAACTTCTTCATTGACCTGATGGTCATTAAGAAACATATGCTTTAACTTTCATGTATTGGTATAACTTTCAAAATTCCTTGTTATTGATTTTTAGTTTTATTCCATTGTGTTCAGAGAAGACGCTTGATATTATTTCAATTTTCTGAACATTTTAAGACCTAACATATGGTTTTGTGACCTGACATATGGTCTTGTGACCTAACACATGGTCTCTCCTTGAGAATAATCCATGTGCCAAGGAAACGAATGTGTATTCTGCATCCATTGGGTGAAATATTCTGTAAAAATCTATTAGATGCATTTGGCCTGTAGTGCAGATTAAGTCCAATAACTTTTTTGATTTTCTGTCTGTACGATCTATCCACTTCTTAAAGTGGGGGTACTGAAGTCACCCACTGTTATTGTATTGTGGCCTCTCTCTTTACCTCCAATAATATTAGCTGTATACATTTGAGTGTTCCAGTATTGGGTGTGTATATATTTATAATTGTTATATCTTCTTGCTGAATTGTTCCATTTGTCATTATAGAGTGATATTGTTTGTCTCTTACAACTTGTCTTGAAATCTATTTTAGCTGATAAGTGTAGCTACTCCTGCTGTTTTATGGTTTTCATTGGCAAGGAATATATTTTTTCTATCCTTTTAGTTTTAGTCTATGTGTGTCTTTATACATGAAGTGTGTTTCTTTTTGGCAACATGTCAGTGGATCTTGTTTTTTCATTCATTCAGCCACTCTGTCTTTTGATTGGAGAGTTTAGGTCATTTACATTCAATGTAATTATTCATAGGTCAGGACTTACACCTGCCATTACGTTGTTTTCTAGTCTTCTTTCTTTCCTATCTGTCTTCCTTCAGTGAAGGTGTTATTTTTTTTTCTTGTGATATTATTTAATTTCTTGCTTTCTATTTTTTGCACATGCATTGTATGTTTATTGGTTTCAGGCTACCATGAGGTTTGCAAATGCCTTAACTTCGTCCCCCTGCTTTTTATGTTTCTGTTGTTTCTATTTATATCTTATTGTATTGCCTATATCTTGAAATCTTGTTTTAGTTATTATTTTTGATTGGTTCATCATTTAGTTATTCTACTTAGGATAAGAGTAGTTACCACACCACAACAATGATACTGTTATAATATTCTCTGTACTTACTATAATCAGTGAGTTTTATATCTTTAGGTACTTACTTACTACTCATTAACATGCATTTTTTTTTCTGATTGAAAGAAAATCCCTTTAGCATTTCTTGTAGGACAGGTCTGGTGATGATGAAATCCCTCATGTTTTCTTTGTTTGTGAAAGTGTTTATTTCTTCTTCATGATTGAATAATATTTTCACTGGTTATACTATTCTAAGGTAGACATATTTTTTCCTTCAGCACTTTAAATATGTCATGCCACTCTCTCCTGGCCTGTAAGATTTCCACTAAAAAGTCAGCTGCCAGTCATATTAGAAGTGTTTTGTTTTGTTTTGTTTTTTGTTTTTGATGGAGTCTTGCTGTCTCACCCAGGCTGGAGTGCAGTGCTGCGATCTTAACTCACTGCAACCTCCGTCTCCCAGGTTCAAGCAATTCTCCTGCCTCAGCCTCCTGAGGTGCTGGGACTATACAGGTGCAGGCCACCACACCCAGCTAATTTTTGTATTTTTTAGTAGAGATGGGATTTCACCATGTTGGCCAGGATGGTCTTGATCTCTTGACCTCGTGATCCACTTGCCTCAGCCTCCCAAAGAGCTAGGATTACAGGTATGAGCCACTGCGCCCAGCCTGGAGTTCTATTGTATGCTATTTGGTACTTTTGCTTGATGCTTTTAGCATCTTTTTTTTCCCTTGGTTTTTGCGAGTTTGATTATTAAATGCCTTGAGGTAGTCTTTGAGTTAAATCTGCTTGGTGTTCTATATACTTCTTAAACTTGATTATTTATATCTTCCTCTAGGTTTGGGAACTTTCCTGTTATTATCCTTTTGAATAATCTTTCTATCCTTCTCTCTCTCTACCTCCTCTATAAGGGCACTAACGCTTTGTTTGCACTTTGAGGCTATTTTCTAGAACTTATAGGTGCGCTTAATTGTTTCTTTCTTCTTTTTTGTTTTGTTGCTTCTGATTGTATATTTTCAAATAGCCTTGTTTTCAACCTCACTAATTATTTCACCTTCTTGATCAATTCTTCTGTTTAAAGGCCTCTGATTTGTTCTTCAATATGCCAGTTGCATTTTTTACTCTGGAATTTCTGGTTGACTATTGTTAATTATTTCAATTTCTTTGTTAAACTTATCTGAAAGAACTCTGAATACCTTCTCTGTGCTAACATGAATTTCTTTGGGTTTACTCAAAACAACTACGTTGAATTCTCTCTCTCTGAAAAGTCACATGTCTCTTTTTCTCCAGGATTAGTCCCTGGTGCCTTATTTGGTTCATTTACTGAGGTCATGTTTTCCTGGATGGTGTTGATGCTAGTATATGTTCTTCAATGTCTCAGCATGGAAGAGTTAGATATGTATTGTAGTCTTCACTGTCTGAGCCTGTTTATGCCCATCCCACTTTGGAAGGCTTTCCAGCTATTTCAACGGACTTGGGTTTTGTAATCTAAGTTGTATCTCCTTTAGTGGGCACTGCAAGCCCAATAACACTGTGGTTCTTGCATACTCATACAGGCACCACCTTGATATTCTTGGACAAGATCTGGGAGAATTATCTGGATTACCAGGCAGGGACTCCTTCCCCTTTCTCTTACTTTCTCCCAAAGAAGTGAAGTGTCTCTCTCAGTTCTGAGTCACCTATAACTGGGGGTTGGAGTAAGAGAATTATCCATGTGACCAGCACCACTATGATTGTGCCCAGTTAGACCTGAGGCCAGCATAGCACTGAGTCCCACCCAAGGTCTGCTGTAACTACTACCTGGCTACTGCCTACATTTGTTCAAGGTCCTGGGTCTCCAAACTCAGCAGCTGGCAAAGCCAGCCTGGCCTATGTTTTTCCCTTTCAGATGGCAAATGTCCCCAGGTCCCAGCTGGCTCCAGAAGTACCTTCTGGGAGTCAGGGAATAGAATGAAAACCCTTGGAAGTCTACCTGGTGTTCTATCATACTGCATCTGAGCTGACACTCAAACCACAAGACAGAGTCCTTCCCACTCGTCCCTTCTCTTTCCAAATGCAGAGTAGGTTCACCTCATAGCTAGTCACTATCACCAGAGGCCATGAGGAGCGCTACTAGACTACCATAGATTTTCATTCAAGGCTCAAGGCTCTTATGTCAGCTTGTGGTAAATGCTTCCTGGCTTGGAACTCACCCTTCAGGTTAGTAGGTTGTCTTCTGGCCCAGAGCAAGTCCAGAAATGGCATCCAAGAGTCAAGTCCTAGAATTAGGGACCCCAAGAGCCTACATGATGCTCGACCCACATGTGGCTGTGCTGTTATGTAAGGTGCAAGACAAAGTCCCATTTACTTTTCCTTCTGCTTTTCTGAAGCAGAAAGATTTTTGCCTTGTACTCACCGTAGCTGGTAGTGTACTGTATCTCACCTGAAGCTGGCAAGTCTCAGAGGCTGAACCAAGTTCTTTGACATAGTACCTGATATCACTGCTGATTTTCCAGGGTCCAAGGGCACTTCAGTTTACAGACGATGACTGCGGTCAGGACTGGGTCCTTCGTTCAAGGCAGTAGGTTCCTCTCTGGCCCAGGGTGTGTCTAGAAATGTACTCTGGGAGATAGGACCCGGAACGAGGGCCTCATGAGTCTTACACATGTTCTATCCTGCTGTGGCTGAGTAGGTATCCAAGATGCAAGACTCTTTCCTCTCCTCTCTTCAAGCAGAAGGAAAATGTCTTTTTTGGAGCTATGAACTATACAGCTTGGGGTTAAGGGAGGTATGATGCTCACACCCCTTAGCCAACCCATTTGATGTTTCAGTAGGTTATGTGCCCCACCCCCCACTCTGAATCCACTGTCTCTGGGCCCAGTCCAGCACTAGGATTCATCTAAGAGTTGCAGTCCTTATGGCCTAGATTGCCTTTCAAGTTTTCCAAGAGACCCAGAGCAGTTTAGCCCTCAGCAGCCAGGTTTTCAGGCACTCAAGTTCTGAGTGTGAGGATCAGTGATTTATATCCTTCTGGCTAGGTTTGTTTTAAATGCTCCCTCCATGGGTGGGCATCAACTGTGTTTAGTCTTGTTTTCCTTTCTGTTATAGCAGGACAGCACTGTGCTCAGTGCCTCACAATTGATGTTGTCTCCTTCCCCTAGCAAACAGAGATGGTCTCAGCACCATGCAGCCACTGCTGGATCAGGAGAGGGCTGGCTTCAGAGATACAGGAATGTCTTCAGTGCCTCTTTCAGGGATACAAAAATAAAACCAGGTATTGTGAGTGATCACCTGAGTTTTGGTTCTTATGAAAGTGTTTTCATTTTAATATAGATAGCTGTTAAATTGATATCTTTGTTGGGGGAGACGATTTGTGGAGCCTTCTATTCTGCTGTCTTAATTCATCTCTCCTCAATATTTGAATAACTGTGAGTTTATCTGTTCTTTGAAGATATTTAGATCACAAAATTGTTGGACTCGGCTCTTTTACTAGAGGTTTACATCTTTTTATAATTATTGACTTAGCCTGGTTACTGATCTAATATACATGAATTTTTCAAAGGAAATTACTCATTTTATGTAGAATTTTGCCATAGGGTTGTACTAGTAATATTATTGTCATAATGATTGAAATCTTCCTGTAAGTATTTAAATGTTTATTATACAGCAAATACCAAATTATAGAAAGAGAATAACAATCACCTTATCCTTCAACACCCAGATATAATAAACATTAAACATGCTTATTAATATCTAGCTATAATGGTACATAAACTCCTAAAGTTCATCACACACACACACACGTATCAAATGAATGGGTTTGTAAGCATGTTGTTTCTGTTTTCAATCTATTTTTGACATGTAACAATATGACCTTAATATTTTTGTAAGTCCATACATATCTTCAGTATGTTTTCTTTAACATTTTTGAGGGAGTCTATGATTTGCATGATATATGCATGTAACATAGTTTTCTTTACCAACGGCCCTCATAGCAGATATTAAAAAAAAAATGCCTAGAGCCTTATGATTATAGTTCCTACCTTAAAATGGTTAAAATTTAATAATATGAACATTTCACATTTTGATATATGATTGCCATACTCCCTTCCTAGATTTATTTGAAACAATTAACATTGCACTGTTGGCAGTAAAACAATCAGTTCATTTTTCACTATTCGAATATCAAGGTGTCTTTTCAATATTTCTTATTTAAATGCTATTTTCAGGGAAATTATATTTAATTATCTGTACTATATTATATTTGTATTATTAATTGAGGGCCATATTTTTAAAAACTACTAGTTTATGTTTCCTTTTGTGTATTTTAAATTTAATTCTCTTTTGTACCCTTATTGGAGTGCTTTTATTAATTTTTTTGTTTTTATTTATTAATATTGTTCCTCAGCAATCTCATTTTATTCCTACAAAAATTGTATGGTGTTTGTTAAACAGACAGATTAGTTTTTACAGTTGTCAAATGTATCAGTCCTTTTTATCTCTAATTATTTATGTTCTGCTAAAAAAAGCTTTCTACAATCCAAGATTATAAATATATGAACATATCCAGCCATGTTTCCATATATTTTATCATCTATATTTAAATATTTTAACACTTGTGAAAAATTTTGGTTTAAGTGTGAGATGATGCTTTAAGCAAATAGTTAATGCCTGCATAGTTCTCTCTGTTCTTTTCATCTATTTCTGTGCCAGACCACAATATTTTGATACCACTTATTTTACTGTTTTATTTAATACATTAGTATTTGTTATTGCTAATTTGATATGTCAACTTAGCTAGGTAATTATTAATGCCCAGTTATTTAGTCAAACACCAGTTTAGATTTTATTATAGAAGGATTTTTTTAGAAGAGATTACACTTAAATCAGCATGCTCCATAAACTCAGCCTCAAGATTCCAACATAGTAACCCAGCTTGAGTTTCAAGGCTGATGGCCTGCCCTGTGGATTTTGGACTCAGTACTGCAACGTGAACTCTTCGCTAAATGTCCAACCTGCCAGATGCCTGTACAGATTTGACTTGCCAGCCCTCTCAATTGTGGGCCAATTCTTTAAAATTTCTCTCTCTCTCTCTGTGTACATAATATACGTATATATATACATTATACACACACACACGATATATACCTAGGTGGTGTCTCAGTGGAGACTCTGTATGGGGGCTTTGACCCCACATTTCCCTTCTACACTGTACTAGCAGAGGTTCTCCATGAGGGTCCTGCCCCTGAAGCACACTTCTGCTTCGACATCCAAGCGTTTCCATATATCCTCTGAAATCTTGGCAGAGGTTGCCAAACCTCAATTCTTGACTTCTGTGCACTCACAAGCTCAACACCACCTGGAAGCTGCCAAGGCTTGAGGTTTAACCCTGTGAAGCAAAGGTCCCAGCTCTACATTGGTCCTTTTCAGCCATGGCTGGAGCAGCTGGGACACATGCACAAAGTCTCTAGGCTGCACACAGCATGGGCACCCTGGGCCCAGCCCATGAAACTATTTTTTTTCCTGCTAGGCCTCCAGGCCTGTGATGGGAGGGGCTGCTGTGAAGACCTCTGACATGCCCTGGAGACATTTTCTCCCTTGTCTTGGGGATTAACATCCTGCTCCTTATTACGTATGCAAATTTCTGCAGCTGGCTTGAACTTCTCCTAAGAAAATGGGATTTTCTTTTTTATCATATTGTCAGGCTACAAATTTTCTGAACTTTTATGCTTTGCTTCCCTTATATAACTAAATGCTTTTAACAGCACCCAAGTCACATCTTGAGTGCTTTGCTGCTTAGAAATTTCTTCTGTCAGACACCCTAAATCATCTCTCTCAAACTTAGAGTTTCACAAATCTCTAGGGCAGGGGCAAAATGCTGCGAGTCTCTTTGCTAAAACACAACAAGAGTCACCTTTGCTCCAGTTCCCAACAAGTTCCTTATTTCTATCTGAGACCACCTTAGCCTGGACTTTATTGTCCATATCACTATTTGTATTTTGGGCAAATCCATTCAACTTGTCTCTAGGAAGTTTCAAACTTTTCCACATTTTCCTGTCTTCTTCTGAGTCCCCCACACTGTTCCAACCTCTGCCTGCTACCCAGTTTCAAAGTCACTTCCACATTTTCAGGTATCTTTTCAGCAGCGCCCCAATCTGCTGGTACCAATTTACTGTTTTAGTCCATTTTCATGCTGCTGATAAAGACATACCTGAGACTGGGCAATTTACAAAAGAAAGAGTTTGTTGGACTTTCAGTTCCACATAGCTGGGGAGGCCTCACAATCGTGGAGAAAGGCCAGGAGGAGCAAGTCACATCTTATGTGGATGGTAGTAGGCAAAGAGATACTTGTGCAGGGAAACTTCCATTTTAAAACCATCAGATCTTGTGAGACCCATTTGCTATCACAAGAACAGCACAGGAAAGACCCGCCCCATAATTCAATCACCTCCCACTGAGTTTCTCCTATGACACATGGGAATTGTGGGAGTTACAATTCAAGGTGAGATTTGAGTAGGGACACAGCCAAACCATATCAACAAGATCTACTGTCAGTGTACTAGGTCCATTTGTTCACATAAAAAAGGAGCACAGATACATGGCAAATAGCCAAGGTTTTGGTTTACAGAAATAGTATTATTTAATTCACTTTCCTTGGCACTCATATAGCTGTGCAAGGGTTGCAAACATACACACATAATAACACTGAAATTAATATTTTTATATCCTTATTTATCCAGATATTAAATTCAACTTTGTTAAACATTGATAGGAATCTAAATATTTGTAAATAGGTAGTTAAATAAATGCAATATGGTATACAGAACACTAAAATCTAAAAGAATAATGCAACTACACACTTAAGAATAATGCAAATATACACTGATATAAAAACATGTTCACAATGAGCTAAATATATTTTATAAGAATATATATACATATATTCATATATTTATGGAAGAATTTATAAGAAGCTGCTGAAAGTAGTCATCTTGACATTTTAGAACTTCCAAATTTGCTTAGTAGATTCTGCATAAGTGCCTTCATAACATATACAAATTAATTACTCAGGAAACAAGTAAATATATAAAATAAAACGAGTAAATTGAAAAATAGCTGTTGTGATATATTTTCACCTGCATAAACTGCATACATATATGTTTATACATGAATAAAATACTAGAAAATACACACTTAAGTTTTAAAATGATTTTTTAGAGGGGTGGGGTTATGGTTGCAATTTTACATTATGCTGTCTGACATACTGATTTAGTCAATTTTACTGTATATTTGAATTCTCTAGGCATTAGAAACTCTTTCCTTATTTCAATGTATGCTGTTTTGTGGAATAAGATGATCTAATATTCTAAAGACTTGGATACACCTTCTAAAATAATACAAATTCACTTACATTGAATGAAGGCATTCTGAGTAAGGTAAAGTCTCAAATTTGCTTTAAGAGCATATAATTTGTCTTTTAATATTTAAATTAAACTGAATTTTTAAAAATTATTTTGTTCATGAAAGTAATTCAAAGGGATGATTAAAATGAATAACGCTTCAATTATATTAGAAGAGACTTTGGCATAATATCATCTTTAATGGCAGTCTTTTCGGTAGCTAAACATTGATTCCTACATTTAAAATAACTGAGTAGAAAACAGTACATTAAGAATTTGTTATCTGGCGCGTGCGGTGGCTCAGGCTGAATCCCAGCACTTTGGGAGGCGCAGACGGGTGGAGATCACAAGGTCGGGAGAGTTGAACCATCCTGGCTAAACACAGTGAAAACCCCATCTCTATAAAAAATACAAAAACTAGCCAGGCGCAGGTGGCGGTGCCTGAAGTCCCAGCTACTAGGGAGGCTGAGGCAGGAGAATGGGGCGTGAACCGGGAGGGCGGAGCTTGCAGTGAGCTGAGATCCGCACTGCACTCAGCCTGGGCGGCAGAGCGAGACTCCCGTCTCAAAAAAAAAAAAAAAAAAAAAAAAAAAAAAAAAAAAAAAAAAAAAAAAAAAATTGTTTTCTTAATATTCCTAACTTTACTTTTTTATGAATCCTTAAATTTAAAATAGTGTTTGAATACAATGAGATTTGTAAGGAATGACAAAAGTAAAATAATAATATATTTAGCTTAACGCATTTTTTGAAAAGCATCTATGGCATATTAATTCTGTATATACAGTGAAACAAACAGGTGCACCTCTTTTAAGGCAAGTTAAAAATAATCAATAGTTTTCTTTTTAATTCTGTGTTTTATGTACGTTCGATAATACTGAAAGAATATTGTCCACTAAAACTAACCTAGGACATCTCGTCATTGGAGAAATCATTGACAATGAAAAATACAATATATTATAACAGAAAGGAATTAAAGATTTTTATTTTACAAAAAATTACAAAATGCATCACTACTCCTTTCCTTAAACAATCCCCACCACCATATAACTCATATCACTGCAGTAATAAGTAACCCAACCCAGGTTAATAAGGTTTAGATGATAATTGAATAAAAAATATATATTCAGCATTATTCCTAGGTTGTGTAATTAAAGGGGCGTATTTATAACATAATAACATGAAAGGCCCTTTAAGTAAAGTTTTATTATCTGAAAGACAATTGGCAATTACTCTCAATTAGACTTTTTATGTTTAAAGGAAAACAGATGACTACATCATGTAACAGGCTCAAACTATCAGAAAGTATTTTAAAAATCATATCTCAGGAATAATCATTTAAATCTAAGCATCGTTGGCATATTTAGATTATGCTATTTGTGATAAATGGGTATTTGGGGTTTTTCATGTGTTTCCCTGTATTTTGTAAAGCATGTATAGGAAAATAATTTTAGTTTGCAGTCTTTGATGACAAACATAATAGTTTAACAAAACTATTGTTTTTCATAGAAACTCACATGATTGAAGTACCAATATCTTATTTTCATTAATTAACTCATCTAAATTATAAGACAGACACATCATTTTAATAGATGAAATCAAGTAACTTTCATAATAAGTAGACATTTACTATTATCCTTATTTTATAAGTTGATTGTTATTTTGCTAGATATTAGGTTGATATCTTCCATTGATTTTTCTCAGTACTATATTCATTATGTGTTAACATTGTCGATAAAACCAAGACTTGACACATTGTTTATAAAAGTTTTCTTCTCAAGCACAGGTAACATCAGAGAAGTAGGTTCACATCCCTTAGTTGTCTGTCTGGAGAAGCCTAGTCAAAATAGTTTGCTGCAATGTAACTGTTTTTTTGAATCTTTGGTGTCCTTTTAAAAATGCACATAGGGAGCTAAGAAAGTTGAGAAAGATGGTAAAATAAAACTCTGTAGGGATTGTCCTCTCCCTGATAGAAACATCAATTTGTACAACTATGAACATTTAAAATACTTTCAAAAGAGCTAAGAAAACCAGGCGACAGATTACAGTACCTGGTTATAAGGTAATAAGTAAAGATGCATTAAAGAGTTTACAATGTACAGTTTTCTATTACCTGCATCAAACCTTCCCCAATCCCAGGCAGCATGACATGAAGAGATATCATCTTCTTAGGGGAAAAAGAGGGAAGTAAGCACAGGACTTATCCTTGGTCCCTAACACTAGGCTCATGACAGTTAAACCAGTTAAACCCAGTGCCAGGCAGACGCTTGTGGTCCATCTCTCCTGGCCAGCATCTAAGGGTTGAGCCTCCTGACCTGCTGCCGTACCAGGCAGAAACCTGCAGTCTCTGAGAAATAGATTTAATATATGGTCAGTATCACTGACAACCAAATACAGTGGCCTAGTGTTCTGGATGGGCAAGCTTCAGCAGCTGTTGGTGTCAATCAGGCCCCATTGTTGTGCTAATGTCAGTGGCTCTGAGGTTTAGATATGCCTGAGTGCTTTGCCAGCATGGGCAACCAAATAATTTCAACTTAGCAATTAGCTGTCCATGGCAGTCTTGGGCTTAGAGCATCCTCTAGCACTGCAGCAGCTGCAGTAGTCATGGGATTAGAAACCATGCAAGATGACTTGCCCAGAATCTCTAGACAGGCTTACAGTTTAAAGGTATTCCAAGATGAAGCCGGACTATGAAGACTGAAATAATCACTTACTTTTTTACTGAGTAGAAACTGATACAAAACCATAATGATCAAAAACAATCAGCGAAAGATGGCATCATACAATGGACAAAATAAAAATAAATAAATAAATAAAGTGCCGATGACCAACCCAAAAATATGGAGATGCATAGACTGCCAGGCAATGAATTCAAGATAACAGTTTTCAGGAAGCTCAGAAAATTTCTAGTAACTACAAAGAGACAATTTAACAAAATGAGAATAGCAATAAGTTAAGAGAATGGGAAACTTAACATAAGGATTAGAATTACTTAAAAAATCAAACAGATGCCTACAGCTAGAAAATAGAATGAACAAAACAAAAAATGCAATAGAGAAAATCAACAACAGAATTGATCATGTGAAAGAATCTGTGAGCTCCAAGACAGATTATTTGAAAATATGCAGTCAAAGGAGAAAAAATAATGAAAAGGAATAAAGAAAGCCTATGGAATTTATACATTCACATCAAAAGAAGAAATGTTCAAGTTATTGGAGTTCAAGAAGGAATAGAGAAAAACAAAGGGGTAGAAAGTTTATTTTAAAAATATGAGCAGAAAGTTATCCAAACCTGGAGAAAGACATAAATCTCCAGAAACAGCAAGGTCAGAGGTCAATGATCAGACTCAGTCCAAATAAGGTGGCTCTAAGAAGTATTACAAACTCTCAAAGATCCAAGACAAATAGGAGATCATGAACATGTCAAGGGAAAATAAGCAAATAACATAAGGGAGTTTGAATATGCTCAGCTTCAGACTCCTCAACAGAAATGTTACAGGCCAGGAAGAAGTGAGGTGATATATTTAGAATGCTAAAGGAAGAAATTAAAAAAAAAAACCTGCTAACTAAAATACCATAAATAGCAAAACATCATTCCTCTATTTTGGAGGGGAGATAAAGAATTTTCTTTACACATATGTTCATTTCACCACTGTTCACAATAGCAGAGACATGGACTCACCCAAAATGCCCATAAATGGTAAACTGGATAAAGAAAATATAGTACATATACACCATGGAATACTATATAAAAGAATGAGTCATATAAAAGAATGAGATCATGTCCTTTGCAGGAATATGGATGAAGTTGGAAGCCATTATCCTTAGCAAACTAACACAGGAACAGAAAACCAAATACTGCATGTTCTTATTTATAAGTGGGAACTAAATGATGGGAACAAATGGACACAAAAAGGGGAACAATTGACACTGGAGTCTACCTGAGGGTTGAGGATGGGAGGCAAAAGAGGATCAAAAAAAGTAACTATTAGATACTAGGTTTAGTACCTGGATGATGAAATAATCCATGCAACAAACCCTTGTAACACAAGTTTACTTACATAACAAACCTGCACATTTTTGTATATGGTGTAAGGAAGGGGTCCAGCTTCAATTGCCTGCATATGGCTAGCCAGTTATCCCAGCATGATTTATTAAATACAAATTCTTTTCCCCATAGCTTGTTTATGTCAGTTTTGTCAAAGATCAGATGGTTGTAGATATGTAGCCTTATTTCTGGGCTCTGTATTCTGTTTCATTGATCTATGTGACTTCTTTTGTACAAGTACCATGCTGTTTTGGTTACTGTATTCCTGTAGTATAGTTTGAAGTCAGGTAGCATGATTCTTCCAGCTTTGTCCTTTCTGCTTAGGATTGCCTTGGCTATTCAGGCTCTTTTTTGGTTTCATAAGAATTTTAAGATAGTTTATTCTAGTTCTGTGGAGAATGTAACTGGTAGTTTGATAAGAATAGCATTTAATCTGTAAAGTGCTTTGGGCAGTATAGCCATGTTAATGATATTGATTCTTACTATTCATGAGCATGGGAGGTTTTTTTTTTTTCATATGTTTATGTCTTCCCTGATTTCTTTGAGGAGTGTTTAATAATTCTCATTTTAGAGATCTTTTACCTCCCTGGTTATCTTTATTCTTAGGTATTTTATTGTATTGTATTATATTTTGTTTTATTTCATTTCTTGTTTGGCAATTTTGAATCAGATTGCCTTTCTGGTTTGGCTTTCTGTTTTGCTGTTGGTATATAAGAATGCCAGTGATTTTTTACATTAATATTGCATCCTGCAAATTTGCTGACGTTGTTTATCAGCTGGAGGGAGCTTTGGGACTGAGACTATGGAGTTTTCTAGATATAAAATCATGTCTTCAGAAAACAGAGATGGTTTGAATTTATCTCTTCCTATTTGGGTGTCCTTTATTTCTTTCTCTTGCTTGATTGCTCTTGCTAGGATTTCCAATATTATATAGAATAGAAGTGGTGAGAGAGGGCATCCTTGCAACACCATAATAAATAATCAACTCAAGGTGAATTAAACACTTAAATGTAAAACCAAAAAAAATAAAAACCCTAGAAGACAACACAGGGAATACCATCTTGGAGATAGGAAAGAGCAAACATTTCGTGAAAAAGACATCAAAAGCAATTGCAACAAAAGCAAAAATCGACAAGTGGGATCTAATTAAAGTTAACAGCTTCTGCACAGCAAAAGAAACTATCAACAGGGTAAAAGACAACCTATGGAATAGGAAAAATAAATTGCAAACTACCTACCTAACAAAGGTCTAATATTCAGCATCTATAAAGAACTTAAACAAGTTTACAAGAGAAAAACGAACAACCCCATAAAAAACTGGGCCAAGGACATGGACAGACACTTCTCAAAAGAAGACATGCATGTGACCAACAAGCATATGAAAAAAACTCAATATCACTGATGATTAGAGAAATGCAAATTAAAACCCAATAAGATACCATCTTACACAAGTCAGGATGGCTATTATTAAAACGTCAAAAAATAACAGATGCTGGCAAAGTTGTGGAGGAAAGGAAACACCTATACATTGTTGGTGGATGTGTAAATCCATTCAATCATTGTGGAAAGCAGTGTGTTGATTTCTCAAAGACCTAAAGACAGAAATTCCATTCGACCTAGCAATCCCATTGCCTGGTGTATACCCAGACGAGTATAAATCATTCTACCATAAAGACACATGCATGCAAATGTTCATTGCAGCACTGTTCACAATAGCAAAGACATGGAATCAACCCAAATGCCCATCAGTAACAGACTGGATAAAGGAAATGAGATACATAGTATTCTCGCTGCACCATGGAATACTATGCAGATATAGAAAATAATGGGATCATGTCCTCTGCAGGAACATAGATGGTGCTGGATGTCACTATCCTTAGCAAACTAATATAGGAGTTGAAAACCACATACCACATGTTCTCACTTATAATGGGGAGCTAAATGATAAGAACTTACTCTCGCAAAAGAGGAGACAACAGACACTAGAGTCTACTTGAGAGAGGAGGTTAGGAGGAGGGAGGGGAACAGAAAAGATAACTATTGAGTACTGGGCTTAATACCTAGGTAATGAAATATGTACAACGATCTCCCATGAAACATGTTTGCCTATGTAACAAACCTTCGCATGTACCCCCAAACATGAAATAAAAGTTAAAAGTACATAAATAAATAAAATTATCCAGACATACCAAAACTGAGGAAGTCATCACTACTAGAACTGTTGTATAAGAAATTCTAAAGAGAATTCTTCTAGATGAATGAAAATTATGTTAATGAGTAACATGAAAACACCTGAATGCTTGAAAGTCACTGATAATAGTAAGCACTTTGTCACATTTAAAATACTTTAAAACTGTAATGGTGATGTGTAAATCTCTTATATCTTTGGTGTGAAGGTCAAAAGATTAAAGTTTTAAAATAATAACTTCAAAATGTGTTAAGAGATATGCAACATAAGAAGATATAACTGATGGCATCAAAATTTTAAATATGGAGGAGAAAGTGAAGTAATCTGTACGGCTTTATTTTATGTAGGTGATCAATTAAGTTTTATCAGCTTAAAATAACCTTTTATAACTATACAGTATTTTTCAAACCTCATTGAAACCGCAAGGAGACATCTATAATACAAAATATTAAAAGCAAGGAATCAAAGCATGCTACTAGAGAAAAACCAATTAACCACAAAAGAAGATAATAAGAGAGTAATAGTAGAATTATAAAGCAACTAAAAGAACAAAAGGCAGTAGCAAGTCTTTACACATTCATAATTACCTTGAATGTAAATTGACCAAATGATTTAATCAAAGGTTATAGAGTGGCTGAATGGTTGAAATTATAAGATCCAGTTATATGATGCCTTCAAGAAACTCCTTTCCCCTGTAAGGACACACATAGACTAAAAATTAAGAGATTGAGTAAGATATTTTATATAATAATACATTTACATAACATGTGAGCACATAAATATATAAAGCAAATATTGACAGTTGAAAAGGGAGATATAAACTTCAACACAATAATAGTATTGAAATTCAGCACTCTACTTTCAGCAATGGATATATCATCCAGACAGAAAATCAAGAAGGAAATATCATAATTAATCTGCACTCTAGACCACGTGGATCTATAGACATAGACAGAATGTTCCATCTGACAATATGAGAATGTCCATTCTTCTCAACTACACATGGAACATTCTCCAAGCTCAAACATATGCTAGGCTACAAAACAGATCTTAGCAAATTTAAGAAGATTGAAAACATATCAAGTATTTACTTTAACCACAATGGTAAAAATAAAGCAAAACAAAACTCAGTAACAGGAGGAACTTTGGAAATTTCATACATATGTGAAAATTAAAAAATATACTTCTGGACAACCAATACGTCAATGAAGAAATTAAACTGGAAATGTAAAATTTTCTTGAGACAAATAAAATGGAAACATCGTATACCAAAACTTATGTTATACAGCAACAGAAGTTCTAAGAGAGAATTTCATAGCAATAAATGCCTACATCCAAAAAAAGAAAAGATGAAAGAGTTCAAATTAAAAAATCTAATCTTGCAACTCAAGAAACTACAAAAAAAAAAGAACAAACTATGCTCAAAGTTATTAGAAAAAAAATGATAAAGGGCAGAGCAGAAATAAATTTTAAAAAGACTAAATAAAAGAAAATATGAAAGAAATTATGTGTTTT
>NW_016829785.1:4729-7374 GCF_001698545.2 Rhinopithecus bieti | reverse complement strand
GGAATGCTTGTGATTTTGCACATTGACTTTGTATCCTGAGACTTTGCTGAAGTTGCTTATCGTGTTAAGGAGATTTTGGGCTGAGACGATGGGGTTTTCTAAATATACAATCATGTCATCTGTAAACAGGGACCATTTTATTTCCTCTTTTCCTAATTGAATACCCTTTATTTTTTTCTCCTGCAGGCAGGAGAAGTTCTTGCCCTGGCCAGAACTTTCAACACTATGTTGAATAGGGCATCCCTGTCTTGTGCCAGTTTTCAAAGGGAATGCTTCCAGTTTTTGCCCATTCAGTATGACATTGGCTGTGGGTTTTTCATAAGTAGCTCTTACTATTTTGAGATATGTTCCATCAATACCTAGTTTATTTGAGCGTGAAGTTTATATGTTTATTATTACCATAATGGGCTGTTGAATTTTGTAGAGGGCTTTTCTGCATCTATTGAGATAATTACTTGGTTTCTGTCATTGGTTCTGTTTATATGATGGGTTTACATTTATTGATTTGCATATGTTGAACCAGCCTTGCATCCCAGGGATGAAGCCAACTTGATCGTGGTGGATGACCTTTTTGATGTGCTGCTGGATTCGGTTTGCCAGTATTTTATTGAGGATTTTTGTATCGATGTTCATAAGGGATATTGGTCTAAAATTTTCTTTTTTTGTTGTGTCTCTGCCAGGCTTTGGTATCAGGATGATACTTGCCTCATAAAATGAGTTAGGGAGGATTCCTTCTTTTTCTGTTGATTGGAATAGTTTCAGAAGGTATGGTACCAGCTCCTCTTTGTACCTCTCATAGAATTCAGCTGTGAATCCATCTGGTCCTGGACGTTTTTTGGTTGGTAGGCTCTTAATTATTTTCTCAATTTCAGAACTTGTATTTGTCTATTCAGAGATTCAACTTCTTCCTGGTTTAGTCTTGGGAGGGTGTTATGTGTCCAGGAATTTATCAGTTTCTTCTAGATTTTCTGGTTTATTTGCGTAGAGGTGTTTATAGTATTCTCTGATGGTAGTTTGTATTTCTGTGAGATTGGTGGTGATATCCCCTTTATAATTTTTTATTGCATGCATTTGATTCTTCTGTCTTTTCTTTTTTATCAGTCTTGCTAGTGGTCTATCAATTTTGTTGATCTTTTCAAAAAACCAGCTCCTGGATTCATTGATTTTTTTGAAGGATTTTTTGTGTCTCTATTTCTTTCAGTTCTGCTCTGATCTTAGTTATTTCTTGCCTTCTGTTAGCTTTTGAGTATGTTTGCTCTTACTTCTCTAGTTCTTTTAATTGTGATGTTAGGGTGTCTATTTTAGTTCTTTCCTGCTTTCTCTTGTGGGCATTTAGTGCTATAAATTTCCCTCTACACACTGCTTTAAATGTGTCCCAGAGATTCTGGTATGTTGTGTCTTTGTTCTCATTGATTTCAAACAACAGCTTTATTTCTGCCTTCATTTTGTTATGTACCCAGTAGTCATTCAGGAGCATGTTGTTCAGTTTCCATGTAGTTGTGCAGTTTTGAGTGAGTTTCTTAATCCTGAGTTCTAATTGGATTGCACTGTGGTCTGAGAGACAGTTTGTTACGATTTCTGTTCTTTTGCATTTGCTGAGGAGTGTTTTACTTCCAATTATGTGGTGAGTTTTTGGATAGGTGTGATGTGGTGCTGAGAAGAATGTATTTTCTGTTGATTTGGGGTGAAGAGTTCTTTAGATATCTATTAGGTATGCTTGGTGCACAGCTGAGTTGAAGTCCTGGATATCCTTGTTAATCTTCTGTCTCGTTAATCTGTCTAATATTGATAGTGGGGTGTTAAAGTCTCACCTTATGATGGTCTGGGAGTCTAAGTCTGTTTGTAGGTCTCTAAGAACTTGCTTTATGAATCTGGGTGCTCCTGTATTGGGTGCATATATATTTAGGATAGTTAGTTCTTCTTGTTGAACTGATCCCTTTACCATTATGTAATGGCCTTCTTTGTCTCCTTTGATCTTTGTTGATTTAAAGTCTGTTTTATCAGAGACTTGGATTGCAACCCCTGCTTTTTTTTGCTTTCCATTTATTTGGTAGATCTTCCTCCATCCCTTTATTTTGAGCCTATGTGTGTCTCTGCATGTGAGATGTCTTCTGAATACAGCACACTGATAGGTCTGGACGCTTTTTCCAATTTGCCAGTCTGTGTCTTTTAATTGGGTCATTTAGGCCACTTACGTTTAAGGTTAATATTGTTATATGTGAATTTAATCCTGTCGTGATGTTAGTTGGTTATTTTGCTCGTTAATTGATGCAGTGTCTTCCTAGCATTGATGGTCTTTACAAATTGGCATGTTTTTGCAGTGGCTGATACTGGTTGTTCCTTTCCATGTTTAGTGGTTCCTTCAGGAACTCTTTTAAGGCAGGCCTGGTGGTGACAAAATCGCTCAGTATTTGCTTGTCTGTAAACGGTTTTATTTCTCCTTTACTCGTGAAGCTTAATTTGGCTGGATATGAGATTCTGGGTTGAAAATTCTTTTCTTTAAGAATGTTGAATATTGGCCCCCACTCTCTTCTGGCTTGTAGAGTTTCTGCCAAGAGATCTGCTGTTAGTCTGATGGGCTTCCCTTTGTGGGTAACCCGACCTTTCTCTCTGGCTGCCCTTAAGATTTTTTCCTTCATTTCAAC
>NW_016829785.1:0-2066 GCF_001698545.2 Rhinopithecus bieti | reverse complement strand
TTTTTTTTTTTTTTTTTTAAAGAAAAAACCTGTACTCTTTGATAGAAGAGACTCAGTCTTTCAATTATAAGACGTAAGGCAGCATGATAGAACCCGTCTCTTCTTTCTCCTCCTGTTTTTTTTTCCTTTTTGCAGTTTACTCAATGCATGAATGAAAATATTTTACTGTGTCTTATTAATAAATGCTACACAAAAGTTTTGTTCAAAAGAGAAATCAAATTTTACTTTTGTGTTAGTGTATTATAAATACTAAAGCTAATTTTAATAAAATCTCATAAATAAATTTATCAAATCTGTCTAAAATTTTAACTCTTAGTAACCTTAATTTCTGATGAAAACCCTAGAAAATAATTTTGAACTAATTTTATATCAGTATTTGTAGATAAAACTATTTTATATCTTTTAGAAAGATTGTTCTTCCAATTATTGTTTTTTAACAGATCTAAATATATGTAGTTTTCTGTATCATATAAACATAATGTCAACATATATAGACAAACTTATGTTTAATAATTAATATTTCAATATTTTAACTTACAAATGACTCAGACATTTTATGATTATTACTTAATTTAACATAACATGACCTGAAGATTTTAAATTACTGAAAAGAATTTTGAAAGTATGGCACAGGTACCGTCCTTAATGTCTTCCCTTAGTCATTCTGGGTACCAGGTAGCCTTGTGTTACTCAGGAGGCCTATTGAAGGTCAAGGCCTCTCTGAGTCCTGACTTACCAGTTGCAGAGGTCAGAACAGAAGACAGAGTTGTGAAGAGTGTATCTGGAGGATTCAACCCCTCCCCAAATAACCAGTAGGCAAGCAGGAAAGCAGAGGAGAAGGGAGCGTATTGGGCTTAGTTCTGGCTTGTAGCTAGTGGTCTAGGCACTAAGAACATGCCTCTAGGCCGATCATGGTTCTCACACCTGTAATCCCAGCACTTTGGGAGGCCAAGGCAGGCGAATCATAAAGTCAGGAGATCGAGACCATCCTGGCTAACACCATGAAACCTTGTCTCTACTAAAAAATACAAAAAATTAGCCAGGCGTGGTGGTAGGCACCTGTAGTCCCAGCTACTCGGGAGGCTGAGGCAGGAGAATGGCTTGAACCCAGGAGGCAGAGCTTTCAGTGAGCTGAGATTGCGCCACTGCACTCCAGCCTGGGTGACAGAGGAAGACTCTGTCTCTAAATAAAAAAAAAAAGAACATGCCTCTTGACCTCGTCATGTCCATCTACGCAGACCCCAAATCTAGAGGCTCTAAACCAAAACAGCTCACAGTCAATCAAGCAAATATCTTGTTATATTTAACTGATAATTTTGAAGCCATTCCTATTTTAGCAACAATTTTAGAATTAGCCTTATTTACCAAATATTATCACAGACACATAACACACACGGACATGAAAGATTTTCATTTGCTGGCTTTTAAATAGTTTTCTTTTCCCTATTTGGTCTATTAATGTTCCAGTTACTTGTTTCATTGCCCTAAGCAATTGTTAACCAGGGAACAAATTTGCATTTCTAAAATAACAACTCTTAGGCCAAACAACAAAGATTGTATTCCATAAGTACATAGCTAAGATTTTAGGCCTAAATATTGTATCATCATTTGTTCAAACCAAGGAAAAAATGGTGCTCCCATAAAATTCAGTTAAGACAAGATGGCCAGAAAGACACCTTAATCAAAGATATGACTTATGCCAATTTAAAACAATGGTAAGAGTTTCTAATATACACAGAGAGACATCCTTAAAATGGTGGTTTCGTTAATAGATGTAAATTTCTTTTACAGAAGGGTTTCAAGATAGCCGATTAAATTCCAGAAAGGCATATTTTAGTTCAATAGGTGTTCTTAATTTAGCTACTGTTTGTTAGCAAAATTACTGAGTTAAGAGTGGAGCCCATTAAGGAATAGGGTGAAGAAAGCATCCTCTATGCCTGGACTCAGCGTGGTTGCATCTGAAAAGAAGCAAGCCTATTTTGCCTGAAGGCCTGCCTTTTATAAACACTTTATCTAGGATAGCTTTCTTTTCACCTTTGGGTCAGGATAGTAACTAAGCCAAAAGA
>NW_016829784.1:0-1004 GCF_001698545.2 Rhinopithecus bieti | reverse complement strand
GGGTAAAAGTTTTTTTCCTCAGCCCTTTAAATATATCATGCCACTCTCTCCTGGCCTGTAATGTTTTCATTGAAAAGTCTGTGGCCAGATGTATTGGACCTCCATTGCATGTTATTTTTTTATTTTCTCTTGCTGCTTTTAGAATCCTTTCTTTATCCGTGATCTTTGGAATTTATTATTAAATGCCTTGAGTTTGTCTTCTTTGGGTTAAATGTGCTTGGTGTTCTATAACCTTCTTGTACTTGGATATTGATCTTTCTCTAGGTTTAGGAAGTTCTCTGTTGCTATACCTTTGAATAAACTTTCTACCCCTATCTCTTTATCTACCTCCTCAATAAGGCCAGTAACTCTTACATTTGTCTATTTGAGGCTTTCTAGATCTTGTAGGTGTGCTTCAATCTTTTTTATTCTTTTTTCTCTTGTCTCCTTTGACTGTATTTTCAAATAGCCTGTCTTCAAGCTCACTAATTCTAGATCAATTCGGCTATTAAGAGACTTTGATGCATTCTTCAGCAAGTCAATCGCATTTTTCAACTTCAGAATCTCCGTTTGCTTCTTTTTAATTGTTTCAAATTTTTGATAAACATATCTGGTAGGATTCTGAATTTCTTCTCTGTGTTACCTTGAATTTCTTTGAGTTTCCTCAACACAGCTCTTTTGAATTTACTTCCCAAAAGGTTGCATATCTCTGTCTCTGCAGGATTGATCTCTGGGATCTTATTTAGTTTGTTTGGTGAAGTCATGTTTTCCTGGATGGTCTTGTTGCTCCTCAATGTTCCTTAGTATCTGGGCACTGAAGAGTTAGGTATTTATTATAGTCTTCACAGTCTGGGATTATTTATACCTGTTATAATAGGATTTGAATGATGAAACCCTAGGGATTCTAGATCCACTACAGGTTGCTATAAAAAATAATTTTAAGAAAAGCCCTGTGGTCTAGTCTCTTAGAAGAAATATCTTTTGTCTCGCCCCCATGTTATTAATATTACCTGTTACTGGGTGGT
>NW_016829783.1:50927-53521 GCF_001698545.2 Rhinopithecus bieti | reverse complement strand
AGCATTACAGCCAGGGTTGCCTTCTCCTGCTATAATTCCAAAAAATTGGCCTTTAATAGCCATAGACTTAACAGACTGTTTCTTTACCATCCCCTTAGCTGAGCAAGACTGTGAACGGTTTGCATTTACAATTCCTGCGGTAAACACCTGCAGCCTGCTAAGCGTTTTCATTGTTTCACAGATGGGTCTAGTAATGGTAAAGCTTCTTATTCTGGCTCAAAAAGTAAAGTTTTCCAGATGCCCTATACTTCAGCTCAAAAAGCGGAGCTATAATTGAGGTGTTGACTGCTTTTAATATGCCTATTAATGTGACTCTGATTCTTCATATGTGGTTCATTCCACACAGTTAATTAAAAATGCTCAGTTACTATTTTGTACAGATAAACAACTGATGACAAAAACAAAAAATGGGGAGAAATAGGGATTACAGGACAGCCCATGTACAATTGAATCTAGCATTATTAAATGTAAATTTTTTGAGCCTGCCCAAAGGCCAGATGTTATCAGCAGCTCAACAGCATCTACAGAAACCAGCTGCAGAGAGAGAAGGAGAACAACTGGTTTGGTGGAGAGATCTGATAACAGAAAGTTGGGAAATAGGCTTGGGGTAGAGGTTATGCTTGTGTTTCTCCAGGACCAAGTCAACACCTGATTTGGATACCATCAAGACACCTGAAACCTTATCACGAGCCAGATCTTGAGGAAGAGATTCCGGGAAGATCCTGAGGACCCCCCGGTTGCAGCCATGTGGAGACTGACGCTGAGGAGGACCCCAACTGTCACGAACAACACCTGTTGAACACAGCCACCCACCTGGGGACAGATCAAGCAGCTGTCACAGATGGCAGAAGAAAACCTGAGGAAAGCAGGACGACCAGTCACAATGAGTAATTTAATGGTAGCTATGATAGCGGTGACCACCCTGGTGTGAGTATTCCTTCAACAAGGGCTGACACAGAGAACAATTACACTTATTGGGCATATTTATCAATCTTGGCCAGCAATAATGCCTGATGTAATCACTCTATGACACAGTTACACATACTTTCTGATCTCAGTATTTACCATAATGAATCTGCTCCTATAATTGAGGCATACTGCCCTTAAAAACCTCTTTGTAAACAAAACAGAACCTGGCCAGAAGTCATGAATGTACTTGTCTGGGAAGATTGCGTTGCAGAACAGGCAGAGGTGCTGCACAACGATTCCTGTGGAATCATTATTGATTGGTCCCCTAAGGGGACGTTTAGCTTAAATTGCACCTCTCAGTCTGTGTGCCACGGCCACACTATGTTCAGCTGGTCTGAACAAAATGGCCAGATGGCAGAAATGGCAAGAAGTATGGCAAGAGTTCCTGTTATCTGGAACCATGGTGGTAGAGTGGCACCTCAACCTCAAATGATATGGCCCACTCTAGGAGCTTAACGTAAGGATTTGTGGAAACTATGAATAGCTCTTGATAAGATCAAAATTTGGCAAAGAATTTTTGAAAAGCATCTAGAAGGACATTCTACAAACTTGTCTTTGGATATTGCAAAATTAAAAGAACAAATATTTAAAGCATCCCAGGCGCACGTGACTTTAATGCCAGGAACTAGAGTGCTTGAAGGAGCTGCAGACAGATTAGCAACTGGCAACCCATTAAAATGGATGAAAACACTTGGAAGCTCTGTGATTTCAATGATGATTGTGCTTTTAATCTGTGTTGTTTGTTTAGTCTGCAGATGTGGATCCTGACTCCTGCAAGAAGTAGCTCACCATGACAAGGCTGCTTTTGCTTTTATTGCTTTGCAAATCGAAGAAGGGGGACATATTGGGAACAGGTCCCCCAAAATCTGGCCATAAACTGGCCATAAACAAAATCTCTGCAACACTGTGGTGTGTTCGTGATGGCCATGACACCCACGCTAGAAGGTTGTGGGTTTACCAGAATGAGGGCAAGGAACACCTGGTCCACCCAGGGCAGAAAACCGTTTAAAGGCTTCTTAAACCACAAACAATAGCACTAGCGAATCTGTGCCTTAACAACATGCACCTGCTACAGATAACTAGCCAAACCCATCCCTTTATTTCGGCCCATCCCTTTGTTTTCCATAAGGAATACTTTATAATCTATAATTTATAGAAACAATGCTTATCTGGCCAGGCACGGTGGCTCATGCCTGTAATCCCAGTACTTCGGGAGACCGAGGCGGGTGGATCATGAGGTCAGACCATCCTGGCTAACATGGTGAAACCCCATCTCTACTAAGAATACAAAAAATTAGCCAGGTGTTGTGGCGGGCGCCTGTAGTCCCAGCCACTCAGGAGGCTGAGGCAAGAGAATGGTGTGAACCTGGGAGGCAGAGCTTGCAGTGAGCGGAGATCATGCCACTGCACTCCAGCCTGGGCGACAGAGCAAGACTCTGTCTCAAAAAAGAAAAAAAAAAGAAAAAGAAACAATGCTTATCACTGGCTTGCTGTCAATAAATATGTGGGTAAATCCCTGTTAGAGGCTTTCAGCACTGAAGCATGTGAGACCCCTGATTTCCCACTCCACACCTCTATATTTCTGTGTGTGTCTTCTTTTTTTCCTTTTTTTTTTTTTTTTTTTT
>NW_016829783.1:37458-47618 GCF_001698545.2 Rhinopithecus bieti | reverse complement strand
CACACACACACCCACCAGATTGTTTCCTTGCAAAATTAGGGTATATTCTGCTGACAAGCATGGTGTTCACAACCTTCCCATGCAGGTGCTACGATCACCGCTCTATTTTACGCAGGTGAAACTGAAGCTCAGGAGGAGGAATGACTCGCCTAAGAGCCCACAGTAATATTTGAAGCTGGGGTCACTCCTCAGGGACATTTTTCTTTTCCAAGAGTCATAGGTGTGCTAGGTCCATGGAGCCTGCTGCCCCCCATCCCCACCCCAGGGAGATGCAGGTGACTGGCACCAGGTGAGCCATAGCTGGCATTGTCCTGAGGGCCAGTGGGTCAGGGATCAGGAATGTGGGAGCCCAGCTGAAGGGACCTGAGCCCTCCGGCAATTGGAAGGGGAGGTGCCGATGGGGTTGAGGCCGGGTAAACACGTGCATCTTTGTGGTTGATGAAGTGGGATTGTGTGTGTGAAGGAGGAGGCAGGCTTGGGGTGCAAGACCCCTTTGCTGGATGGAGCAGGTGTGAGCCTTGGGAAAGCTGAGTGCCACAGTGACAGCAGCAGCAGCACTGACCCCAGATGTTGTGATGTCCCAGGCATGCCCCACGTGGGAGCACGTGGACTGCAGAGGGAGACTCCAGGCGCTGGCTTTGTGCCAGATGGGGTTTGGGACTTCTTCCTTGGGGAAGTGAGAATAGTAATAATGCCCCCTCAGGTTATTGTCAAGATTCGGGGGGCGCCCAAGTTGTTTAGCACAAACTCCAGCACCCACTAAGCACACAATAACACAGAGCCATGATCTCTCTGCCTGAGCAGGTAGTGGGGAGGGGGACTGAGAGGCTGCAGAAAAGCTTCAGAGCCTCAGACTCCCTGCAGGCTGGGAGAGACCCTGGGGAAGGTTGGCTGCTGACTTGGAGAGGTCGAGGCAGAGCTTGAGCTGGGTGGTTTACAGGTAGGGGTGCTCCCTGTGAGATGCCCCAGCTGGCATCAGTCTTGGGGCCCCAGACAAGGCTGAGCCTCCCAGAGCCTTTCTGTAGGGTGGCTAGGTGCCTGTGATGGCCGGCACCAGGGACCTCGTCAGGAGGGCTGACAGGTTCCAGACAGAATCTCAGAGGGCCGCCCCTTTCAGAGGTGGATGGGAGGTCAGAGGACAAGCCACATGGGCTCCTGTGGAGTCAAGATGCTTAATGGAGCCACATGTCTGGCGATGCCAGGCCAACCAACCACCCAGGATGGTTCACCCCATGGCCCGGCCACACCCTCTCTCCAGCCCGTCCAAGGCAGGACATGTGTCTGGAGTGGACCCGGTGACACCCTTGCTCAGATGGAGCTCTCCTCAGGGAGGGGTGCCCGGCCAGCCCCTGAGGTCCCTCCAGCCCGACCTGGCTCTCTTCCCCAGGTGGGCAGTCCCCAGTGTGCAGGGATAAGCTTGTCTACTGTCCCCAGAGACTGACCTGGCCTTGTGCGCCCTGCTGGGTGCCAGCAGGGCTTGTAGCCTCAGCACTGACCGTGCCTCCTGGGCACCCACTCGAGGGCTTGGGGACTTCCCAGAGGAGGTGACAACTGAGCTGAGACAAAGAGGACCCAGGCTGGTGAGGGAGAACCAGGGTCTCAGGGGGCACAGAAGGACAGTCCATAAAGTCACAGGGAGACTTTGGCCCAGGAGGGTGAAATCAGCACCCCGGACTCACCCCCAAGCCTGCCTCACTCTAGCCAGGGCAGGGTCGGGGCCGGGGGCTGGCACCCTCCACTTCTCACTTCTTTGCCATGGACACCCCTGTGCCCCCGTCTTCTTCCAGCAGCACGGGAATCCCCAAGGGCCCCATCGGTCCCAGCTCCTGAAGCAGAGGTCTCAGGCTGCAGGCTCTGCTGGAGGCCTGGGCATGGGGGGATATCGGGGGCTCCCACCGGCCCCCTCCCAGGTGTCAGACTGTCAGCAACCTGTGCCTTCCAGCAGAGTTGCCAAGGTGAGTTCCCTTGAGTGGAGGACAGGGACAGACGGTGCTGTGCGCATCACAGCTGAAGGCTCTGGCTCTCCTCCTGTTTCAGAGCCCTTCATGGGCTTCAGGCCTCATGTAGAGCCTGTCTCCTTGGCTGGTGTGGGAGGCGTTTTATCCCCAGGTCTCAGCCAGTGGTTGCCCAGCAGCACGGTCAGAGCTGGGCCTACCTGGTTCCCTGGGCTGGCACTCTGAGTCCAAGGTGGCACCGTTCGGCAGTGACCCCTCCCTAAGCCCCCAGCCTCTGACCTCCTAGGCACTGGCCCGAGCCATGGCTCCTGAAAAGGAAAACCTGGGGATTCCTTCAATGTCCACCATAGGTGATGATGGGCTCAGAGCACCATGGGGTGTGCCCAAGATGATGAGCCCTCCCTGCATGTCAGTAACAGGGACACACATCCCTGATGCACAGAGAGGGAAGAGTCTGAGTGTACGAAGCTGTCTGTCCACGCAGGCCACACGTGGACGGGGGGCAGGACATGGAATGGAGGAAGACAGGACTTGGAGGACTCCCGTCTTATGTGGTAATGTTTTTGCATCAACCGCTCTTGTATAAAGACTCACCATCATTTTTCACAAAGTAATAACACCATGAGATAACGCCACAGTTTATCTCGTAATGTGGATCAGTCAGGGCCAATTGGAGACAAGCATCCCCCTGAGGCTGACCCATAACAGGGGCCGCTGGAGCTTTGGGGAATTTGAGATTTCTTTAGCCAAGCCTGGGGGTGCACTGTCAGAGAGCACCTCCAGAGCTGTTCAAGGCCTTTGTCTCCCCTCTGGGAAGGGCTCCGAGTGGAGTCAGGTGAGGGGCCTACCAGGGGTCAGCTTGCCTACCAGGTTGTTCCAAACGTAGGCAGCCGGGCTCCCTGGCAAGCTCCCGGGTGCCCTGTGAGCAGCTCTGACGTCGGTGGACAGTGTTCCCAGGGAGTCTGCAGTCAGTCCTTGTGCCCAGCATTGATTTTCCTTCCGCGGTCAAGCTAGGCTGTGTTGTTGGTACTCACTGTACCTCCAGGTGCTGAGCAAGCTGACCTTGGCCTCCCTGGCCCCATGGCCACATGAGGCTAATTTCCCGCTATGCATTCCACCCCTCTGGCCCCGCCAACACCAGGGCACAGAAGAGCTGGCCCGTGGCTTTCTTGAAACCATGCATTTCATTTCTGATTATAAAACTAAGGTGTGCTGGGCTGGGCATGGTGGCTCACACCTGTAATCCCAGCACTTTGGGAGACCAAGGTGGGTAAATCACGAGGTCAGGAGATCGAGACCGTCCTGGCTAACACAGTGAAACCCAATCTCTACTAAAAACACAAAAAAATTAGCCGGGCATGGTGGCGGGCACCTGTAGTCCCAGCTACTCGGGAGGCTAAGGCAGGAGAATGGCATGAACCTGGGAGGCGGAGCTTGCAGTAAGCTGAGATCACTCCACTGCGCTCCAGCCTGGGTGACAGAGCAAGACTCCATCTCAATAAATAAATAAATAAATAAATAAATAAATAAATAAATAAATAAAACTAAGGCGTGCTTTGGTAGACAGTGGTGGATACGGGGAAGGATAAAAAGGACATCAACCTGTTCTGACATCCCAGCACCCAGGGCAGGGACCCAGAGGGAAGATTTGGGTGTATTTCTCTCTGTTGTCTTCTCTGCAAGCATGACACAGGTGTGCACACACACATCATGTGGACACGTGCAGATGCAGCCCACCCACATGTACACAAGTACGAACACGTGTGGGACATTTGCCCTACCCCGCAGTGTGTGTGAGGCATGTGCACATCCACTGCCCTTTGTGGAAGGCATGTTCACACCTGTGCACACACCTGAGGCCACTCTATCACTGCAGGCCCCTGTGCATTTCCTGGGAGACACGTTCCCATTTCATTAAGAATTCTCGGCTGGGCACGGTGGCTCACACCTGTAATCCCAGCACTTTGGGAGGCCGAGGTGGGGAGATCACAAGGTCAGGAGATTGAGACCATCCTAGCCAACATGGTGAAACCCCGTCTCTACTAAAAATACAAAAATTAGCTGGGCGTGGGGGCCTGTGCCTGTAATCCCAGCTACTCAGGAGGCTACTCAGGAGGCTAAGGCAGGATAATTGCTTGAACCAGGGAGTCGGAGGTTGCAGTGAGCAGAGATCACACACTCCAGCCTGGTGACAGAGCGAGACTCCGTCTCAAAAAAACAAAAATAGAATTATTCGTGATGGATCTACTCCAGGCCCTGCCTCGCCATCACTAGCCACAAAGCAACTCACAGCCAGTGCTCTCCTCACAGGGGTCTGAATGGCAAGGAGTGAGCCCCAGGATTGCCCAGGACAAGTGGCAGCAACAGGGTGAGTTCCCAGGATGCTGGCAGGCTGTGTGTGACTCCCGACTCTTGGAGGGTGCAGAGATCCCAGGGAAAGCCATGAGATGCCTCCTGCACTTGTCCCACCAGCAACCTGCAGGGGTGGGTGGGATCAAGAGTGGCAGCAACTGCAGACACCCAGACATCTCCCCAAAAGAGCAGGGTGGGGGGTTCTGGGTGATGTTCTGGAGGGACAGGAGCAAGGAGGGAGGCCCAGGGCACCAAGGGCTTCTCATCACACAGGCTCTGTCCCAGCCACGGTGCTGTCTCTCCCTGAGCCCTGCATAGCCTCCTGCCCATAGGTGAAGATCCGGCCTCAGCTCCCTGCATACAGCAGGCCCACCCATCCATCCATCTGTTCACACCAGGAAGCCCAGTCAGGTGGACGGCCCCTGTCCTGGCAGTGCCATGTTGCTGGAGGCATCCTCCAAGAGTCACCCAGCCCCACAGACACTGATGGAGGACAGCAATGGCGCTTCCTGACAGTGACCACCATTCACCAAGTGCTCAGCAGGGGTGGGCATCAGGGTCAGCCTCCACCAGGTCACTATGGGAACAGCGCCCAGGACCCACTGACCCATTTTATACATCAGGAGGAAAGTCAGGGAGCACGGCACACTCTCCAGCTACCATGGGGCCAGCACACTGTCCAGCCACCGTGGGCCAGTGAAATGGAAAACGTTCCCCTGTTGCCCTTGCAGGGTGTGCGACAAGGGGAGTGGCTCGCTTCTTCAGTGCTCCACTGCCCAAACCTCTAGGAGAGCTGACAGATGCGCAGGCTGGGCTCCGACCCCACAGCAGCCTCTAGGGGTCAATGTTTACAGCTGAAGCCCCAGTGGGCGTGTGTTATGGGGGCTCTTTTAGTTTGCCGTCTACAGGGCAGCTTGTTAGTCACAGGGCTTTCTGTATCCTGGGGTTCTTGCCTTGGTGCACCAGAAGACTCAGATCACATGTGGACTTGGAGAATGAGTGCAAGGTTTTATTGAGTGGAAGCCAGAAGGGGGTGGAGTGGGAAGGTTTTCCCTGGAATGGGGCCACTGAGCGCCCAGGCTGTCCTCCGACTGCCCAGCCAAACTCCGTGTGGTTCTGCCAGTCGGTGGCCTGCCAGCATGCAGGTGCCTATCAGTGTGTTCATCTCGACATCCAGCCGCCCGTGTGTGCCTCTGTGACGGGCTCCTCTCCACGTCCAGCTGCCTATGTCTGCCTGCTAAGGTCTCGGGGGGTTTTATAAGCACAGGATGGGGGCGTGGCAGGTCAGGGTGGTCGTGAGAAATGCGACATTTGGGCAGGAAATGCCTGTTCTCACCTATGTCCATGGAGTTGGAGCCCTAGTCAGGGACCACTCCCTCCTCTACCTAGCACTTCCCCTCCCCGCTTCCGTGTCATTTAAATGGACCACACTTTTCCCTTCCCAGCACTTCCCTTCCATGTCAACAGCACATTCTCCAGCCACTGTGGGGTCAGCACACTCTCCAGCTACGTGGGACCAGCAGCGGCTGGGCTCCAATTCAGGTCTGCACCAGTCTCTCATTCTTAAACCCCTGGGTCTCGGCTTACCCATGTCCCAGCTTCTCCAAGTCTTGACTCCCAAAGTCCCAGCCTCCTTGAGGTCTCAGTCTCCCTGTTCCAGGCCTCAGCCTCCCCTGAATCCCTGCCTAGCCCAGTTCCTACCTCCCATATCCCCTCCCCAGGACTCTGCTACCATGGCTCACCCAGCTGCATCCCCACCCCACTTATCTCCTGGGACCCAGGAGGCCACTCGTGTGCTAAGCCTGGTATCATCCGCCTGTAAACCTTGCTCTGAGCACACTCCCATGGCTGTGGCTGCCAACTTTCACCGTGCATGTTAAATGTCATTAAGATGGATGGGATTGGTTTTCAGTGTCCAACGGATGGCAGCACATGGAGAAACAGCCGCCCTGAGGGGCCTCTCCCTGAGCCCTGGCGGGTGAGCTCTTGGTGGGAGCGACTGGGGAGCAGGGACCCATTTAGGATGGGGTTGGGGGAGAAGGCAGGAGGCAGGTGGGACCCTCCCTGGAGCCTCTCCTGAGATGCCCTAAGGGCTGGGAATGGAAGCTACTTGGTGGGGGAATCCAGCAGGGGTTTCCTGTCCTCGGGCTGTGGCCATACTGAGGACCTTCCTGCTGCTGCCTCTCCCAAGGCCACTCGGCCCCTGCTCACTGTGTGACCTCACACAGCAGCTCAGCCTCTCTGAGCCCTTCTGTCATCTTTAGCCACGGCCCACCAGAGTCCCCTGGGAGCCGCTGGCCAAGGCAAGGCTGGGCAGGGGGTTGACATAGGCTCTCACTCCTTCAGATGCCCTCAAATGGGATTCCACCTTGTCTTGGCTCCTGAGACCTCCCAGCCTTGCCTCTGAGGGTCTGTCCAGACCTGCAGGTAGATGGCTGGGCCTGCAGGGACAGAGGCAGCCGGCAGAGGGCAGCAGAGCGCCACAGAAGTGAGCGGCCGGCACTCATCAGGCCAGGACGTGGCCACCCTGCATGCCAGCAGTTCTGGCTCTGCCTCTGCCCTGGGCCTTGTCCCACCCCAGGACACCCCAGGCCCTGGCTCGGCTACAGCAGAGAGGCCAGGCCTCACCCCTCTCTCCTGACACCTGCCCAGCCACTGGCCTGAGCCACCGCCCTCCAGGCCTCTCCTGCCATCCACCCAGCACCGGGCCCCTGATGCCTCTGCTTCCCTCCCATGGGTCCCTCCTAGACACCATCCTGGCCCAGCCAAGATGCCAGCACCGGATCTCCCAAAACACTCCGGGCCCTGGAGGACAGGGTGAGGCTCCAGCACCTTCCAGGTGGCACTCACCATGAACAATCCCAGGGCCACACACCCTGGACCCACCTCCCCCAACGCAGAGACCCCCACCGCAGGCCCTCAGCCACGAGCATGGACACACAAGGCTCCCGGGGTGTGGGCAAAGGGTTGACACTGGCCCATAGTGTGGGCACCATGTCACAGGGCGAGACGGAGACTCAGCCCCCAGGGTAGCTGACCTCGGGCTGGGCCAGAGCCTGGCCACGCTGAACCAGGTCTGAGCATCCTCAGGGGCCGGCCTCTCCCTGGGGGGTCCCCACAAAGGCAGTCATGGGCTGGGCCCACCTCAAGCCCAGCACCTTGAGGGCCACAGAGCCTCATGGCCTGGGCCACTAGTGGTCCCTTCATGTCCTCCGGTGACAGGAAGCCCCCCTTCCCGTCAGCCCAATCGGTCAGCCCCCTCTGCCCTGAGGTGAGGCCTCTATGGTGAGGCCCATGGTCCTGGCTCCAACCTAGCACTCCTCGGGACCTACTCCCATGCCCAGCTCCCTGCCAGACCCACACACCCAGCTAACACCAGCCCCACCCATCCTGCCCCACAGGGGCGGCACCCTCCACTCTCCTTCACTGTCCCTTCTCTGTCCCCTCTTCCTGCCTCCCCGCCCTATCTGCTGGGCCCTCATTGTCCGCCCTCCTTCCACCACTCCTGAGAACCCTCCCGCACGTCAGCTCCCGTCCCCACACCTGCTCACCAGGCCTGGCTGGGCCTGACCCTCTCCCGAGGTGAGGGCTGCAGCCTGGTCGGCTCCCTCATCGGCACAGACTTGTTTCTGCCACAACAGCAGGTGAGGAATGAGCAGACCACGGGCTAGCCAGGTCTCCGCGGCCTGCCCCGGGGCCGTGATGCTCCAGGATGGTGCAGTGAGTGAGGAGCTGCAGGTGGCTGACAGCTGGCTGAGGCAGAACGCGCTGATCGGGGCTGCCCAGAGGGGAGGTGGGCCCCTGGGCTGAGGGAGCCCTGAGAAACAGAGCTGAACCTACCTACCACTAAGGAAAGATGGGCCAGAGCCAGCACTCTATGCCACAGCATGCAGAACAAAGGCCTCGTGCCCTGTCCCAGGCTGACCGTGTTTCCTCTCCAGGCCCATCAGTGGGCTTCCTGACCGCCTCATCTCCTTCGTCCCTGGTAGCCACCCTCACTGCACCCTCTTCCATGGTGCCCTCTGAATGAGGCCACCGAGGAGACATGGATGACTCCAGCTGGCATGACCTTGCCCATCCCTTGGGGCTGAGGCACAGTGGCCACCCTCTCCTCACTGCTGGGAATGTTCTGGAGCTGAGTTGGTGCAGGGAGGGTGGAGAAGAGGCCCCGAGCCCTCCGCACACCCACCCCTGGCAGCAGTTAGCAGCGGCTGGGGAGAGAAGGGTGTGAGCTCTTGCAGACCTGGCACCCCAGGGTGTCCTGTGCCAGGGGACACTGGGCATGCAGGGGCTGTCGGGGCACAGCAGGCTCTGGGGGGCATCAAGGGTGCCCTGACAGCATGTGTAGGGGAGCAGGGTCCCAGTCTCAGTACCATCCAGTCAGATGGGCCTGGCCTGAGTTCCAACTGCCTCTCCCAGCTCTTTGACCCCAAACATCATGGCTTTCTGGCCTCTGGAATGGAGTTGGGGAGAGACGAAAGCCTCACCGGGGGTGGAGCAGGACCCACAGAGTCCTGTGGAAGTGCATGGCAGCTGTGAGCCTTTCATTCTGAGTATCTGAGACCCCAGGAGGGGCTGGGCGCTCGTCTGGGCTGAAGTCCCGCAGTGAGGGGCGGCGGCCACAGCCAGTATGCACCATTTGTTGCCATTAATGAGGTCTGGGAAGAGAGGTGGTTTGGGGGACATTATCTGGGGTCCCTGGGCTGGAGGGTCCCGTCTTTGGAACGGAGGGGCCGAGAGAATGGGCTCTAAGCCAGCTGCCCAGGCCCCTCTTGCTGTGTGCAGCTCTGTGCTGAGTGCATGACCCCCAAACCCCCCACCTGTTTGATGGCTTCTCCCCTCCCCTCTCTGCTGCACGGTCCCCTGGAGCTCTCCCTTCCCCACCATGGGGCTGAGTTAAAGAGAAAACTGATTCCAGCAGACGAGGGGAGGAATAGCCCTGCTGGAGGTTAAGTGGGCGTGGGGGGAGTTTGTCTCCCCTGATGCACAGGCAGTGGCTGGGGGAGCATCTTTGGTGGGGAGATGAAAGCTCAGACTCTGGCCTGTAGGTCCCAGCTCTAGGCTTCCCAACCCCCAGGCTCCCCAAAAACTCTGTAGTGTCCTGGGCACCCAGACCCTGATCTCGGGTGGAGGGGGCACGGTGCCTCCCACAAGTGGCTCTCTGCCCAGCCTCAGGGCTCCTCACACACACCCAGGGCTTCTGGAGTGGGCAACTCCTGCATCCTCCGCTTCCCTCAGCTCAAAACCAGGGCAGGTTTGAAACGCGTGTGCAGCTCATCATAGACACGGGTTTGGAATTTCCAACGCGGGGCCTCCCATTTCACAGAATATTGCCCCACGTTAGACACTCTCAAGGAAAGGAAATGGGGGCTGGGAGGGACCAGGGCCTGTGGGAGGTGGGGCTGGGGGAAGCAGCCTTGGGACCCTTTCCCCGCTCCTTTCAATCTGGCTCAGATATTTTTTAGATGAAATAAAATCTGATTCAATGGTGGTTTCTGCACTGCCCCTAGGGTCTGGGGTCAGAATTCCCCCGCTGGGACACAATAGGTGCCATTTCCCGTGTTTGGGGGCTCAGGGAACAGGATGTGAGTCATGAGGGGAGGGGCTTGGGAAGGTGGGGATGGGCAGCTGGAGGCTGTGGGCCAGCATCCTGGTGTGGCAGCCTCCACCACGGCAGGCGGGTCCCTTGATGCCCAAGGCCCAGGGCCCCCGGTCCAAGGTGAGCAGCTGGGTCTCTGGGGAGGCCAGGCTGCCTGTAGTGGACCAGCTGTACCCTGGAGCCCTGTGCTAATGCCCATCCTCAGATGCTCCCAGCTCCAGCTTGCCTCAGGGCCTTGGCCCTGGGGGACCCTC
>NW_016829783.1:34422-36078 GCF_001698545.2 Rhinopithecus bieti | reverse complement strand
TTTTTTTGAGATGGAGTCTCGCTCTGTCGCCCAGGCTGGAGTGCAGTGGCACGATCTCGGCTCACTGCAAGCTCCGCCTCCAATGTTCACACCATTTTCCTGTCTCAGCCTCCCAAGTGGCTGGGACTACAGGCCCCCACCACTGTGCCTGGCTAATTTTTTTGTATTTTTAGTAGAGACGCGGGGTTTCACCGTGTTAACCAGAATAGTCTCGATCTCCTGACCTCGTGATCCACCTGCCTCGGCCTCCCAAAGTGCTAGGATTACAGGCGTGAGCCACTGCGCCCAGTCGTGTGTGTGTCTTTAATTTCTCTAGCACCACTGGGTTAGAGTCTCCCCAACTGAGCTGGTCTCAGCAGGAAACAATCTGGCAGGGATTGGGGGGGTCTAAATACCTTTCCTCACACGTGCATTGAAAATGATTATATAAAGTGGTGAAGTGTGATTGCTTTCACATAAATAGTGGCGTGTTCTGGGATCTAGCAGACAATCTTAACTTCAGGAACTGCAATCACATTTTACTAGCTTTGAGAAAAATGAATAAAATGACATAGCTAAATAGAACTCAAGTAGGATCTGTGAACGGCAGTGTGGAGTGGTTAAGGGGAGAAAGTACTGATGAGGGAATTTATACACCCAGCGGCCCAGGTTTGGTGCAGCAGATAACGGAAGGACAAGCCCCAAAGTAAACAAATGGGAATGAATTCCTTTGCCTACGGACAGAGCAAATATATCAGTAAAAGTGGCTACAGGGCAAGCAGCAAAAATGCAACAAATCAGAATGAATGCAGGGAGCCCCATTTCCGGCAGAGAAACAAATATTTCAGGAGTACAGGTAAGAGGCACATGGCAAAAAACAAAAAACAAACGAACAAACGAAAAAACTTTGCCAGAGCTCCCATGTCATGCACACGACTAAGGAGAAACAATGATCTCGCTGGGAATGAGCGCAAGTGGCAAGTGGGGAAACGGAAGGAGTCCTGAGCGGGGCTGACTGCAGTGTCCCCAGGGGGCCGAATGGGCAGCACAGCGGCCTCTCTACCCTCAAAGGTCTGTTTCTTGTCTGCTTTCTCCTTGGGAGTGGCAGGCCCTGGTGACCGGCCCAACCTCAGGGGCGCCCAGCAGCTGGGTCCCCACCACATGCCCAAGTCTGGCCCCTCAGATCTGCCCGTCTCCTGAGCTGGAGAACAGAGCCCACCCCTCTGTCCCTGGCACTCACCTCCCATCCAGCCCATCTCCCTGAGGAACCCCCGCCACCAACTCCCACTTGCATCCTCTGGCCCTGGCGGGGCATCATTCTTTCAAAATAATCCACGACTGGGCGCAGTGGCTCACGCCCGAATCCCAGCACTTCGAGAAGCCAAGGTGGGAGGACTACTTGAGCCCAGGAGTTTAGATCAGTCTGGGTAACACAGCCAGACCCTGCCTCCACAAAAACTATTTTTAAAAAATTAGCTAGGTGCAGTCCAGCCCATAGTCCCAGCTATTTGGGAGGCTGAGGCAGGGGGATCACTTGAGCCCAGGAGTTCAAGGCTACAGTGAGCTGTGATCACACCACTGCACTCCAGCTTGGGCAACAGAGAGAAAGACCCTGTCTCTTAAAAAAAAAAAAAAAAAAAAACCCACAGCCAACATAATACTGAATGAGAAAAAGTT